>NW_019719366.1:532212-690413 GCF_002891405.2 Cryptotermes secundus | reverse complement strand
TATTTGTAGTTAGTTTTGTAATTATATCTGTGTTGTACTTGTTATTTATGAGTATGTTGTTTATAGTTTCTATCTCATTATCTTTTGCTACTCTGGTGATGGGGTAGTTATTTACTCGATCTATGAGGTATTTAATACCAGATATTTTGTGTTCATGTGGGTGACATGAGTCACTTGGTATTATTATGTCCGTTGCAGTGTGTTTTCGGTGGATTGAGAATTGTAACTTTTCCATTTCTCTATATATTTCTATATCTAAGAAATTTATAGATCTATGGTTCTCTTTCTCTATTGTGAAATTTATAGTTGGCTGCAGTTTATTAAATTCCACAATCATGTTGTCAATATTTGTTTTGTTTATATCATACAGTATTAGTATGTCGTCAACATATCTAAAATATCCAATTATTTTCTGATTTTTTAATATGTTGTATATTTGTGTGTGCTCCATGTTCTGGATGTATATTTCTGCTAGTATTGCAGATGTTGGAGCTCCCATAGCTAAACCATCTGTTTGTTTGTAATATTTATTTTCGTACTGAAAATAATTTTGGTCTAGTATAGTATTCAATATGCACATAATTTCTCTTTGTGTATTTATGTCTGTAGTATGATTGTGTTGTAGTATGTTTTTGGTTATGTTCAATATGTCTTTCTTAGGTATGTTTGTATACATGTTCTCTATATCAAATGAACATAATCTTATGTTTTCATTTATTACAATAGTGTTTAGGTCACTCATTAATTGTATGGAGTTATGTATATTATATGTGTTTGGCAATTATTTGGCATTATTATGCCGAAACATGTAGTGCGAGGGAAAGAAGGAGATAAATGAATGTATGCACTGCAAGACGGATTAAATAAATCATGGAGTTCAATCGTTTGCTAAACAACGGCCAAAAATTTAAGTTGAGGGAATTCTTACCGCACTATAAAATTTTCTTTTAAATATTAGCCCAAAATTGGCAAATGTAGGGGATGTTGAAATGGTAACACATCTTTTTAGGTTCTGATATCTTCCTGAATTCCCCTGGATCTTAGACCGAGGGAAGGCGAGGTGATTAGGTGGCTGGTTGGAAAGTTAATGGTGATTGCTACATGGACAGATGTATATTTGGCTAGAGAGCTTCTCTTGAGAAATTGATAAATTGGTAGTTGAATAGGTAAGAGGAGAAAAGTTTGGACTTTGGACGAATATCTTTAAGAGAAAGAGAAGCCCTGTACACGATTTCCTGGTCTCACTACTTTTCTTAGTTCATCCTAGCACTTTTCATTTTAACTAGATTCGAAGTGTACACAGGTTTATATCAATAAAGGGGAGCTAAGGTCGCGCCATAGCTCAAGCGGTTAGTCGCTGGCTTCCCATCATGGCGGCCCGGGTTCGATCCCGGGTCTGGTCAAGTGGGATTTGTGGTGGAAAAAGTGGCGCTGGGGCAGGTTTTCTCCGAGTACTTCGGTTCCCCTGCCAATCTTCATTCCACCTGTTGCTCCACAATCACCCTCACCTATCATCTGGGGCTGGTACAATAGGCCAGAAGTGGCCGCAGTACAAGGGACTTATTCTCACCCCACTAGCAATAAAAAAAGGGGAGCTGATGTAAACGTAGGCTGTTTTAGACTGTAGGTCTGAGTGAAATTCAGCATTCAGGGATACTACAAAAACAAAACAAATTCTATGGCCTCTAGTCCGCAAGCGAATTCTACCGACCGAGCGACCGCCACTTGTCGGCGAAGTTAGTGTCAACTTTAGTGGATAGAGGGTGTTGCGTGGTCAGCGCAACAGATCCCCATGGCCGTTAATCTCTTTTCTTTAGACCGGAGCAGCTATTTTCTTGAAATAGCTCCTCAGTTATCCTGACGAGGTTGAGTTGACCCCATTCCAGACCCACTACTTCTAAGAAAATCTGGTAGCTTCGGGAATCAAACCCCGTACCTCTGGATATGTAGCCAGGAACTATGGCCACTAGACCACAGAGGCGATTCAGGGCCACTAGGTTTCATAAGTTTGTGAGGGTTACGAATTGTAATGGACTGTAATTTAATCGTTTCTAAGCAATTGGCGAAAGCGTAATATTTGTCTGAGGCTTCCATCATTGAACATTTCAATGGATAAGTGCTATTAATCAGCACTCTCTGCATAGATACTTAGTAATAGAGCCCATTAAATCTGCCGATACCTCTTCAGGTTTATGGTGATAACTGATTCAATGATTTAATATGTCTTGCGACATATCATATGTTAACCCATATTTTATTTACATTGAAGATAATATTTATTATATTCCTATCAACACAACTCTTCTTCCAGGAAGTGGAGTTTTCTCTCTAGGACGACGTGTTTCGTCATATATATATGTGTGCCATCTTCAGTCTAGTTTATGATTACAATTATTCTGTCACGTGAACGGTAAATGTAAAGTTAATCTGCGTAAATAATTAATTTACTACGCCATGAAGGCTTATGGTTGAATTGATGTATACATCAACGCATCCTTGACTTCAGCAATAGTTGGAGATGAGTGGTCAGTTTCACGCCCCGGTCGTTTTACTCCATGAGAAAAGCCCCAGTACCCATCGAATAGGAGGCTGGGTGGGTCACAGAACCGGTCTGGGCGCCGTGAAGAAGAGAAAATTCTTGCCCTTACCGGGACACGAACTCTGATCCCTCGGGGGTCCAGCCTGTAGCCAGTCATTATACCGACAACGCTCTCCCGGGATTCTACTATGTACTTAGCGTGAATTATTAAGTTACAGGCAATCTATGAAGAGTACTTTCTTCTGGGATATGATGCCTTGTACTCTGGTAGAATTTTACCTACTTTTCGAGGATTCATGCTGACACGTGTTTGGAGTGACTACAGAGGAGTTTTGGATTGATGAGCAGATTCATTGGACCCATTGATACAGCGCATAGCTACTCTTTAAATTCACCATTACACACACACACGCACACACCAGTGTCCACAGTGACGTCTTAATTGCCGTTGCTTGGTAGCGGCTTCCAAAGGCGTACATTCCCCTTCCTCTGTGTTCCCGAACTATCCCCGGCCTCAGCTATCAGTTTCTCATAGCAACAACTCGCAACGACGGAACCTCAGGAGTTTTCTAACTCACTGACTAACTCAGTCACTCACGAACCAATTCAAATCAGCTCAACTCGACTGACTCTCACTAACTACCCTGCTTATACCATCTCGGCATGGACCGCACAGAAAACACCATTTCCTCCGTTGCTGTTTATGGGCCGTTGTCTAGTAAGAGGTCTAAATGCTACAATATTGTCTTCACCTTCAGAGTCGAAGAGTTAACCAAACAAGCAACAAGCACTGGGTTCCCCCAAACTTGACTGATTAAAATAGGCGTATCTCGTTATGATCTTCCCCCTTGCCGTTAAACTCCACACGCTTCTTCCGTATTGGAACTGTGGCGTATTATATTATGCTAATTATGTACGATGTATTCATTTGCGACCTCTTGTAATGCATTTCTTTGTTTTCTATGGTTTCGTTTCGTTATACTGAAGTTACTTATCCTATATTAAATTGAGTTTAATTTTCACTTTTTTGGACATAACTGCCTAATGCACAATACTGTCATGTGTAGGTGTGATCATAGATGAGCTTTTGATAGGATAATTGGATTTATTAATATCTGATTACCACAACTTGGGACTGCACACAATACAACGCTATCACTGATCTACACACTTTATTGTTCACCGTTCTACATGCAATAGGATTCTCGATCTCCACTAGCTGTGTCCTGGCAACGGAATTATAGAATTCATTTCCAAGCACATCTCCCAGCAGACTAACGTCTCCAATTCGACTCTGTTATCCACTCAACTATTGTACTCTACTGCTGAACACATCTTTATAACATCTTTGTACGGACCACGCAGAAAACACAGCCTCTATTGTTAAGGATGCGTGTTTCCTGACCCGTTGCTTAGCAATGGATGTCCTGTTTATGTTCGCTTGTTGGTTTCCGCGGGAATGTGTTTACCGATTTCTTACCTAGCAACGGGTATACATGTCACAGTATTATTGCTTTACCCTGTTTTTTTTTAATGCTAGTGGTGTGGGACTAAGTCCCTTGTACTGCGGCCAATTCTGGCCTATTTTACCAGCCCCAGATGATAGGTGAAGGTGATTGTGGAGCAATTGGTGGAATAAAGATTGGCAGGGGAAACCGAAGTACTTGGAGAAAACCTGCCCCAGCGCCACTTTGTCCACCACAAATCCCACTTCACCAGATCCGGGATGGAACCCGGGCCGCCGAGGTGGGTAGCCAGCGACTAACCGCTTGAGCTATGGCGCGGCCTTTTGTGTTAATGCATACATGCTAGAGAACGGTCCGTAGAAATCAACAGTATATACACTTAAAAAGGAAATATTACGTATTTAATGCAGAAATCATATGTTACACGTTATCTCATGCCAGAGACAAGCATTCATACGTATAATTAGAAAAAATACAAGTGCAACCTAAAATGGAATTATTTGTACGTCCATGCTTTCTTGCAAATCTTTGGTCGGAAGGGGTGGAAAGAAAAGGGCGCTTGTGAGCCCTGAAAAAATAGGTCTTAAAAATTTATGTGTGGGATGAATGTATGAGGAGTAGGCCTCCTCGGCCCTTGCACCGCGACCTACAGTGGTCTATTGTGCTAATGTGTGGGATTGTGGATTTGATTTAGTGGGACTAAGATTGATTTTGTAGCCGAACGGTCTAAAGCATGCACTGTCTTCGCTCGCTCGGAAGCCGGGATCGTGGGTTCGAATCCCACTCAGGGCATGGATTTTGTGTGCGTTTTTCTGTGTTTGGCTACAGGTAGAGGCCTTGCGACGAGCTGATCACCCGCCCAAGGAGTCCTACCGTATGTGTAAGATCTAGACAAACCGAAGTGAACGGAGTTCATGGAGGTAGGCCTAGGCCCACTGGGGCTGTAGTGCCAAGGGAAAAAGATTGATTTTACCGATCATGGTAGAAGATCCGTCTCAAGGCATGTACTCTCTTCGCTCTCTTGGAAGCCGGGATCGTGGGTTCGAATCCCACTTAGGGCATGGATGTTTACTGTTTTGTGTATGTGCGTTTTTCTGAGTTTGTGTACAAGTGGAGGCCTTGCGAAGAGCTGATCAGCCACCCAAGGAGTCCTACCGAATGTCTAAGATCTAGTAAACCGAAGTGAAACGGAGAGTTTCATGGAGGTAGGCCAAGGCCCAATTTTGGGGCTTTAGCGCCAAAGGAAAGAAAAAGAAAGATAGACTCTAGTAACAGGCTCTAGTTAATACGATAATGATATTTCGGATTCCCAGAAGGCGGACTATTTGCTAGATAGCTTGCGCTACTGCCAGATTTCAAGAAGGGCTCTGCTACGTGAAATTATTGAATGATGAAAATATTTCGAAATTAATGTTGATTTATGTTAGTCTTATATTTTAGTGACACTTCTATAGTAATAAAACTATGGTGAATTTAAACTGGATACATATACAAAATGTATCAGAAAAGGAACAGGCTATTTTACTGTATTGGCGCTGGATAAATGTAAAATTATAGGTTTGATTATGACTCCCAATATCTGTAAATTTATTCCCAAAATTAAGCCGTGATATCAGTAAAAATATTGATTTGCAACCATGGGCATTGAACAGCCACACACATCGAAGCAGAAAAATTCTTTGTCCTCAGTAAATTTCTCGAGTTCTTTATACCACTAATTTCCTTTCCTAGCAATTATCTGTGTGGTACCTACTTTTTACGTAACAAGTCTTAATGTCGCATTATAGTTTATTGCCCCTGTAAATCATAAGCCACGGAGACAAGGCCCTTACTGATGTACAGTTGTTGCTAGATTCTCTTCTGTCTTTTCAACATGGATGGAGGGGGTAATGTCGGACGTTACGCCACTCTGGAGACAGAATAAATTACGCCCAATACTGAAGTGCCTGCAGTTACATTGATCGTACAGTACAACGCGTAGAGAAGCATGTAGAAATGAAAATACATTTGCGTAAAACTACTCTATATAATGAGAATTGCCTGACACTCAGGATTGCTGTCCTGTGAGGAATTTCCGCCACCCAGTGCTCTACACGGTAACACGCCTACATGCCTGCAGACGATGTGTATGCTGTCAAGAACAGAAAAATATGACTCACGGTTAATATAATTGTCTTATTACACAACCTCAGTAGACAAGAAAACGTTTTTGAAGAAAATGTCACCACGTCTGCTGGTGTGTGAGAAAGAATGTTTACTGTTCCTGGTTATTCATAACGTCTGCCTTTATTTCTCTTTCATTTGCAAGAACGTAACTCTTGAGCGATGAACATTAAACGAACATGTTAACAAAGCAATTAAATTGTGCTGAATCACTGAGTCTTCCGACAAGATTATGGGCTATAATTTCTGGAAATGCTAAGCTCTGCTACTTCAGGATGTCAGCGACACAGTTTCGGCTGATGAAACCTGTGGAGTCTTCAGTGACGTCATCGAGTAGAAACTGCTGAAGAGTAATAAATCCCCGTGGAAATTCCCCTGTACGCAAGTTACGAAAAACTAAAGTCTTTGCGGGGCTGAGGTTTTCAAGGTTCCAGTAACCGAACCTACGTTATGTACTAGGGCTACCGTTACAATTTTCTATTTATATTTATGAAGAGGTTTCTACATAGAATTCTATAGCGATAGTGAACTTAAAGTCGCCATATACAGAGGGTTTTGATGATATATTGAACTTGGGATGACGGAGTTACTGGACCTTGTCAGTCGTCAAGTATTCCGAAAGACCACAATATTTAGAAAATTTAATGTGTCCGTCCTCAGATAAAATGTTGGGGAGACATCTACTAGGTTGAGTCCGTTGTAACAGTTAATTAAAATCACTGATCTAGTGACCTGTAACTGAAATAGATCTTTTTTTTTTTTGACGGACTCTGCTCAGTAAGTGTGTCCAACCTGCGCACCTTTTAACCTGAAGACGGAAAGATGTACTGTTTTCGAAACGTTGTACTCTTTCAGAATATTAAACGATGGACCAATTCCAGAAACCCAGTAATCCCAAGTGAAAGTTATAATTTTTAGTTCATTTGAATACCAAGAATTTGGAGGAACTCAAGTTCTTATAATTCAAGCCGAAAAATTATGTCGCTTTCAAGGGCGACTGTGTTAAAAGACGAATGCATGCTCTCCATTGGGCGTTTATGTGGCGAGGGCAAGAGAAGAGACCTAATTAATTACCCGTCACCTTTCATAGCCATATCTAGAAGCGGAGTTTTCTCCTAGAAAAGTGGATTCTCAGACGCATTTAAAACAAGCGGTTGCGAATCTGGCAATCTGGCGACTTAGATAACCAATTAACTAACTCTATGGAGTAGACTCCTTTTTGAAAAGCTGATGGTTACCCAGCTAGTAAAGGAGTTTTCAAAATTACATTGGACACCCGCCACAGGGCCCTGTCCCGATTCAAAAAAGTTGGGTTCAAGACTTCCCATCCTGTTTCTCTACAATACATTTTAACATTATCCTCCCACCTATGCCTAGGTCTTCCAAGTAGTCTCTTACTTTCATTCTTTCCTACCTAAATTTTGTATTAGTTTTGCTTGTTTCCCATGTGAGCTATATGGCTCGCCTATCCTTGACTGAACGGTCCTGATCCTATTCGGCGTGGAGTACAGATCATGAAACTGTCCGTGCACTAATTTCTAGAGACAAAAGTCAAAATGAACTAACAGAAGAGAATGAATTTAAATGTTTTGGAACATAGACTTAAAGAACTTCGAAGTATGTTAATTGTTCGACAGAATATCATTAGCTGTAATTGTCTGCATAAGCAAACGCACCTCACCTTGTCGGAATCATTTAACCGTACATTATGAATTGTGTGAAAATGAAATTATCGGTTGACTAAGGACCCAAAAGTTACGTTCTACCTATCTCTATAGTGATTATGTTGAAATTGTCTAACGTCTGCATCTAAACGCTTCGGAACGTTAGCATAACTGCTGCAGTTCCATGGCCTCAAAAATGGTATATGTTTACCAGCACCACGGCCCTCTTGACTCTATGGCATTACAAACAATATTTTGATCCTACAGTTTTGCAGTTTTGTGTGCAATTTGGTGAAACTATTAGGCTGTGTTCCATTGGTTGTAGCATGGCAGTGACGTAATATTATAAGCGTTTCCTGGTTCATGTAGGTCAGTCGAGTCGTGATGTACCGGTACGTCTGATTCGTGACGTCACTTCCCGAGGTGTCAGTTCTACGAGTATGTACTGAACAAACACAAATAGAGTGAGGTGTGAGATTTCACTGCTCCCTTTCTGAATTACTTAAGCCCACACAGGATTTCGTCTGAAGGGTTCTCAGGGTGACAGAGGTACTTCTATCAAGGTCCGAAAGGCTCCTTCCTGGACTGCTTTTCAGTATGCATAAAATGTGTTCCATAAGTAGAAATTGATTTTAACTAAAGTAAAGTTGTCCCTGTGCTTAATTAGTTAAACACTATACCATGAAAACATTTGAGGGAATGGAGGTGTAGGTCCACCATTATTGATTTCTGCACTAGACGGAAGTGTGTGGTTATCTTCACGCCCCGGCCTCTTTACCCCCAGAGAAGGAGCCCACCGGTACCCACTGGATAGGAAACTGGGTGGACCCCAGGGCCGGTGTGGACGCTGTGGAGAAGAGAAAAAGCTTGCACTGCCGGGAAATGAACCCTGGCCTTCCAGCCGGTAGCCCGTCGCTATACCGACTGAGCTATCCCGAGAAGAGCAGAGTAATTTTAAGTAGCTAATTTAACTTGTGGCCGCATAAACCTAAAGTGCAACACAGCTAATGCCGCTAAGTCTGCCCTGGATATGATCCTGAAACCAAATGTATTGGGCTACTGTACTTACAATCCATTACCCTACCAGCCACCCATCTTGATGTTATCCTTAAGTTACAAAGTCCGTAATATATACTTAGAGTTTGATTTGTTTCATTTTGGTCCGTCACACTAACAATATTATAAAAAGATAAAACAGTTCCGTCCAGTGTGACTGGTGAAGATTTTCCTTATTTCAATTTTTCATGCCCTTACATGTCTCGGTCCTTGGAGACCATCATCAGAGGGACATCGATTTGGAAACCACTATTACAATAGGTGTTTTCAGTGTTAAAACATATTTGCTTTCTTACTTACTTACTCATGGAGCTGAGCCCTTCTGGAGGAGCCGCCAATTCTGCAGCTACTCAATAATTTCACAGCATTTTATTGAATCGAATGTTCATTACCGTGTTCACAAGAGCCCTTCACTGGTCCCTAGCCTGAGCCAGATCTATCCAATCCATAACATACCACCCTATCTCTCTAAGAGCTATTCTAATATTGTCCACTCACTTACGCCTTGGCCTTCCCTGTAGTTTCTTTCTTTCTGGCTTTCCCACCAATATCCTATAGGCATTCCTCCTCTCCCCCATTCGTGCTACATGCCCTTCCCACCTCATCCTCCTTGACTTGATCATTGTAATTATACTTGGAGAAGAGTACAAGTTCTGAAGCTCCTCATTATGCAGTTTTCTCCAACCTCCTGTGACTTCATATCTCTTCGGTCCAAATATTCTCCTCAACACTCTGTTCTCAAACTCCCTCAGTCTGTGTTCCTCCCTTAATGTCAGAGACCAAGTTTCACACCCATACAGGACTACAGGCAAAACTATAGGTTTGTATATTTTAATTTTTATGTTTTTGGACAGCAGACGAGAAGGCAAAAGGTTCTGGACTGAATGGTAGCAAGCATTACCCGAGTTCAATCTCCTCTTAATTTCCTCCTGAATCAGGTTTCGATCTGTTATCGTTGTTCCCAAATATCTCAACTGTGCCACATTTTGAAAACATCTGTTTCCTATCTTTATGTCATGATTTTGCCCTGAATTTTGGTGACGAGACAGTAACATATACTTAGTTTTCTCTGTGTTTACTTCTAGACCAACTTCTTTACTTGCGTCAGTTAAAGTTTATGTGATTTTCTTTATGCTATCTACATTATCACCCAGTCGATTTACATCATCGGCATAGGTCAACAGCTGATGTGTCCCGTTTAATTTCAGTCCCACCTGGTTTCCCTGGACCTTTCCATTTGCTTTCCACATCGCAGTACAGCAGCCGTTCAAACCACTCTGGTCACGCCTGTTTCTATACGAACTTGAACCATCTCGAGCATCATTTGCTCTGTGCTTCAAGTCGCTGCTGATGACGCTGCTTCCGGCATCAGTTTTGGGGTTTTTTGTGTCTCTCTTCGTCAGATGCGTACCCTTTTACCTGTCCAGCAAGGGAGGCCCTGCCAGTAGCTACGCTACCGCTGGTATAGCTCTCAGGGTCCTTGGCATACTCAAACCCCCTCACTACGATAATGTGGAGAGACCAACGAGGGGGCCTAATGGCATATTCTAAAGGAAAGTTGAAAAGGAGTGGCGATAAAGCATCGCCTTGTTTCAGACCATTCTGGATAGGAAATTTATCAGACAAATGTTTACCTACACGGACTTTTATTACATTATTAAATATGTTATATATTTTTTAACACTCAGAACACCTATTGTAATAGTGGTTTCCAAACTGTATCGATGTCCCTCTGATGATGGTCTCTAAGGACCGAGACATGTAAGTGCATGAAGAATTGAAACCGGTAACCGGTTCTCACGGTCTCTTCGCTTGCAGATTTCTTATATTTTTTCTTCTACCCTGAAGGTGGAGGCGGTACGTTCCTCCGAAACGTCGGTTAACACCACATATACACGGTGCCAAATCACAGAAGACTGCTTTCTTCAGAGTCACCGCCGTGAAAGCCTCAAATCTTACAACAAACAAACAAATTCCTTGGCTTAAGTCCGCACTTTAATCAGCATCGACTTGACTGAAACGTCACATTCTGGTGGTAAGCACATATACGTTGTTATCTTAATGCCGCACTTTCGATTCTTAGCCCAAAAATCGACTGTCCTGGTTCAAGTTTATCTTGATATTACTCAACCCCTCAGCCCAATTTACTGAATATTGCCTTAAAAGAAACAAGGAAATACTTCATTTTCACACATTTTCTAAGTCATAATTTACGGCCATCTTATCAATCAGCATTAACCTATTTAGTTAAAGTGGCCTGGAAACTAAGAACTAGTAGATCAAGGCCAATATGGATATTAATATTCTTCTCCCATTTGCGCCTTGGTACAGTGGCTCTGTATGCCTCGAGGGTCGCAATTAGAAATAATTTCTGTTTCCGGTCGGCAGCTGTACCAGGTGCTAAGACATTAATCGCCTACGCTCACGAGTCGATACAGACTGTACTGACTGGGGCGGGAGTCGGACGACCAGGGGATCGATGTTTCTTTTCGCCAACAGATAGGTTCTGGGGATCTCTCCTAGAGAACCGTACCGAGGTTACTAATGAGTGAAGCTTTACGTCCACTCGCCCATATCTTCTCATGGAGAGGCACGTGGATAACCACAAGGACAGCTTTAATATATTTACGTAGCAGTTACCTGCAGGCACGTTCCGAGCAAGTTGCATGAAGCTGTGACGCTTATGAGTTGTATTCTGAGGTGTCGCGTTCGAATCTCTACCGGAATATGAATATTCTGACTAAAGCTTACTCTCGGCCCATCTAGCCAAAATGTCTGGGTAGTACATCGAATTATGTCATAACTTCTTTCCTTCACGTAATCCCAATATATTATTCACGCGGTAGCGTAGTTGGTTGAGGCACTATGCTTCAAGCCGGAAGGTAGCGGGTTTCAATCCCGATTGGGTTATTGGATTTTTTAATTGACGTAATCCTTCCAGGCGCACTGTGGCCCTGGTGTCGACTCAGCCTCTAACAGAAATGAGTACCAAGAATTTTCCGTGGGGTGTAAAGGGCGACCGGCGCGTAAGGTCGGCAACCTCACCGCCATCTGTGAGTAGAGTGTCTAGAAAAATGTGGGATCCTCGACGTCTCATAAACCGATGGGCCTCTACTGCCTATTACAGTGACAGCTTTACCTTTTTACCTATACTTCTTACAATCCAACAGTATGCAGCTGTGTTTACAGTGTCGTGCATATGCGTTCTCTGCAAAATTGGTTTCGTTTTGTTGTGCAATGTCAGAGATGTTGTTGTTTGAGTACTCGAAGATAACCGAACTAAGTTGCTATATTGGATATTACACAATAAAAATTAATAATATATTATTAATGACCGCCTCTGTGGTCTAGTTGTCAGAGTTCCTGGTTATAGATCCAGAGGTCCGGGTTCGATTCTCTGCGCTGAGAAGTAGTGGGTCTAGAACTGGGTTCACTTAGCCTCGTGAACATAATTGAGGAACTTTTTCAAGAAAATAGCGGTTCCCGGCTAGAAACCCGATACGGCCATGGGATGCGTTGTGCTGACCACGTAACACCTATCAGAAAAAAGTTGGCACTAAATTCGCCGACAAGCGGCATCCGCTCGGTCGGAATAGTTCGCTTGCGGACTACAGGTCACGGAATTTTTTATTTATTAATGATAGTTTCGTTACAGTTAACTCGCCAAATATGTGTCCTTTTTTTTAACAGCAAATTGGACTTAAATCTGAGAAAGAAACTAGTGAAATGCTACATTTGGAACATGGCTTTGTATGGGACTGAAACTTGGACACTTAGGGCAGTAGATCAGAAACACCTGGAAAGCTTCGAAATGTGGTGTTAGAGAAGGATGGAGAAGATCAGTTGGACCGATTATGTGAGAAATGAAGAAGTGTTATTTAGAGTGAGTGAGCAGAGGAATATCCTACACGAAATAAGAAAACGGAAGGCTAATTGGATTGGTCATATCTTACGCAGTAACTGCCTTCTAAAAGAAGTTATTGAAGGAAAGATAGAGGGGCGGATAGGAGTGACCAGAAGACGAGGAAGAAGACGTAAGAAGATGCTGGATGACCTTGGGGACAGAATAGGATATTCTCATTTGAAGGAGAAAGCTCTAGATCGCATTAAGTGGAGGAACTGTTTTGGAAGAGACTGTGGACCTGTTTTCTTGACAGATTACTGATGATGATATTCAATACTTGACGTTTGAAGTCCATTAAAGCATATAAGTGAACGAACTGATCTTCATTTAACACAATACAACTTCCTAACATAACTTATTAAAATGATTTGTGCGAAGAAATCAAAAAATTCAAACTATTACGTGGCTCATATCAGGAGGCCATATTGTCCTAATATGGGCCCTTGACAAACTTTCTGTGTCTGTTACTTCCAGGGATATTTTTAACAATTAGAGCGCATGCGCCACATGAAATAATATTCTCTCAGTTCCAAGTTCCAAGCGCAGTCACAATGAACCCACTTCTTAAACCTGGGCACTGGAACCTCCGCTCTCCAAATAGTTCTTGAGAAAACCCGTCGCAAAGTATGCATTCGGTGCACACAGGGACAGGAGCTTCAAATTCAGACTCTGAGCTGCTGTGACCCGGCTGCTATATGATTCTGTAGCAGTAAGCCCCAGTGGTGATGTAGAAAGACGTTGGCGTATTTTGAAGAAGTTTTTCTGGAGGCTTTCTCCGGCAGCAGTGCGATAAGCCATGTGTCGTACATCTGCAGCTGATAAACCAAAATATGCAGTATCCATGTCAATGCAGTAATTGAATGGGCTGCTCTCAGTTTCGTTAGATGAAACAGACTTGAGTCCCAGAACATTCTCCACAACTTCACTGGAAATAGATTTTAAAAGATTCTGACAATGGTGTATGCTGTACAGAACTATAAAATTTATCCATTATATGTATACAGTGGTCGTCCTGTAGTGCACACAATTTCACCTGTCACTTCACAACATGTTTCGGCATTATAAAATTTATTTTGGACTCTATCCATCGTCTGGTATATATAAGACAAAAAACTGAACTTATCCAGTGACTGAGACTAGCTCTTTCTAATGGGCCCAACTGAATAGGTCTATCTTGCCCCATCCACTTGAGGACGGAGACAGATCCAGCCTCTGAAACGTTGTGGGTATTTGTCTTATATATACCAGACGATGGATAGAGTCCAAAATAAACGTTATGGTTCTGAACTTCACTGGAGTTTAGAGATATGTCCTTCACATATCAATGGGGGGGGGTGATCTAGGTGCATTGTGAAGTTTAGCATCTGTCTTGAAAACTATTTCTTCTTTTCTAACATCATTGAATAGGCTGTCCTTAATTTCATTAGATAAAACAGACTTGAGTCCCAGGAAATTCTCCACAGTTTTTTTTTAGTTTAGAAAACTATTGAAAATTTGAAAGCTATTTCCTCTTTTCTAACATCCGGCACAGTTCACGTCACACCATCTTTGTTTAATTTCTTACGCTGTGATATCTGAAAGAGTAATTTTTAAATATGTTAAAATTGCCTCCTTTTAAATCTCTGACCGCTTATCATTCATGACGATCTTCCTATATAATTCGACGTTAAACAGTTATTAGCTCTGCAGTTGAAATAGCGTCGCTATACGTGTATAAGGTAAGCTTGAAGCATTAAAGCGTTTTGTTTTTGTTACACTTCAGTCCCTGCATTTAACTCTCCTGTGTCCCTGTCCTAATATTGAATTGAAAGTTCTATATTAAAATACCCTTTCCCCATTAAATGAATAAACTTAAGTCTACTTCATTGATTTTTCATTACATTTATAAAGTAGGATCTGGCAGTTAGAAATCACAGTCACAATTCATTAAAAAAGAATGAATTCTCGAAACTCGTTGAATCGTTTATTTTTAACCTTTTTGTTTTTAATTCGCTTAGTGGGGAGTGGACTCCAACTGGGTCCACTCGGCACGGCGGCCACTGATTGGCCTATTTTACCTGCCCTGGGTGATTATGATGATGGAGAATTTAGTGGAATGAAGATTGGCAGGGGAAACCGAAATACTCGGAGAAAACCCGTCCCAGCGCCACTTTGTCCACCACAAATCTCACTTGACCAGACTCGGGATCGAACCCGGGCCGTCTCGGTGGGAAGCCAGCGACTAACCGCTTGAGCTATGACGCTGCCTTTATCGCAGCAATGTATGAATTGTCGAAAACACTGAGATTCAAATCTAGTTTCGGGGTAGCTGCGAAGATCGAATCAGGAGGAATTTCAAGGAAAGCGATCGTGGCTTAACTGAAGGTGATCTGACGGCCAGGAATGGGTGAAGTGAAGTCAAGAAATATCCTTTGCTGGCGACCAAAGACTTTTTGCGTCAATTGAAGTTGATCAGTGTTCGAGCACTAATAAATTTCTAATTTACTATGATATTGCACGAGTCAATAATTTGGTTCAGACATCGAGATTATTATACATACTTCTACTGACAGTGTTAGGAATATTGATCGTGTTTTGTGTGACACGATACAGCGGGGATGCTCGTATACTTGGAAAGTGCACCATTGTGTTCTCATCAACACCTGCGTTACGTCAAAACCAAACATCACTTCGCCTCATCGTATGCTGTAACCCCTCTAACTATGGTCACGTAATATTGATGTGAAATGTATTATTTCCAGGCCATTGTCAAATTGTGTCTAGTCATAGTTCCCGAAGTTGTCCACTCATGCCCATTTCTGTTCGTGTTTCCCTTCAGTCCCTCCGAGAGGTCACGTCTGCCCGGCGCTTCGTCACTTTCGGTCCTGTCTCCTTCGTTAAAAAATATGACAGTGTGAGAATACAAGAGGAGCTCACAGGCATGGCATTCTCAGCTTACCTCCTCTTTTCCCCTAGTAACACATCCATTAACTCATTTTACAAGTACACTGAGTACAGATGAGATAAATAAGAAAGTTAAAAGACTGTACTGGACTGGATCATACAGAAATGTAGTTATTAAGATGAAAGTGAAAATACAATCAGTACAAAATAAAATATATACTATTAAATGAAAAAGAAGATTTTTGAACAGAGCAGATTTCGATAACATGATCAGTTGATCAACAAATTTCCCGTCTTTTAGAAAAGTATGAAGTGACAGGAGGCTGAAGAAAACTGCACAATGAGGAGCTTCATAACTTGTACTCTTCTCCAAGTATAATTAGAATGATCAAGTCGAAGAGGATGAGGTGAGCAGGGCATGTAGCACGAATGGGGAAGACGAGGAATGCGTATAGGATATTGGTGGGAAAGCCAGAAGGAAAGAGACCACTGGGAAGACCAAGGCATAAGTGGGTGGACAATATTAAAATGGATCTTAGAGAGATAGGATGGGATGGTATTTACTGGATTGATCTGGCTCATGATAGAGACCAGCGGAGGGCTCTTGTGAACACGGTAATGAACCTTAGGGTTCCATAAAATGCTGGGAAATTCTTGAGTAGCTGCAGAATTGGCGGCTCCTCCAGAAGGGCTCAGCCCCATGAGTGAGTAAGTTAGTAAGTAAGTATTCATTGCCACATTCACGTGAGCTCTTCAGATATTCGTCTCAGAAACGATACTGTAACGTGGATGGCGTTAAAAATGAAGTTCTAACAATGGGTGAAATGAGTTGTTTATATTATTTCTTAAGGTGCGTCCACATTACACGTGCTCGTGCTCGTGTGACTCGCTATGTTCGCGAGTAATGTGGATGGTGTTACAAGTCACGAGACAAGCAATTTTAAATTTTAAATTTAAAACTATAGCCAATAAATTAAAATACGACTACAGCCTATACACACTACGAGTAAATATACGGATTCTCACGCGCCGAAGCCTGGCGAGAAACTGAATTAATGTGGACGAAGATTTACGAGCACAAGTAAAAGCCAGACGAGTCTCCCGACGAGCAGAAGCCTGACGAGCACGAGCACGAGTAATGTGGGCACGCCTTTATGTAATATTTTAATGAAACTTGGCGATTTTGAGGAAATACCTAACATAACATCGATATGCATTAAGAATGTGCCAACGGAGGTAATAGCCAAGCTACTGGTTTCTCCTTACAACCTTTCTCGGGTCCGCTTGCTTAAAATCCCGGTTTATATATCTAGATTGCAAACAAATCTCTTATATACACAAACCGCTCGTGTCTGAAGCCACTCTCAAGATTAAGCTTGGTTGTGCTTCTTGTTTCTTCCTGCATTCACACATGAGTCATGATCTATACGTTGCGATATTTGTAACATCAAGGCTTTGTGGTAGTGCCTGAGATCTGGGCACTAGCGAGGATATTTATATGTAAGTGGGAGAATGGGGAAAATATTGCAATGACAAATTTCATGACTTAAAAATTTCGTCAAATGTTATTAGGTTTATCGAATCAAGACGTAAGAAATATTCAGGGTTTGTGCCACCTATAGGAGGGATGGCAGTCGTGTACATCGTTTTAGCTGGAGAATCTGCGGTAAAGAGACAAACTGAATGACCTAGGCGTAAGTGGTAAGATAACATGTAAGTTGGTCTTAAAGAATAAATTGTGAGTTTGTGTACTTCTTTGTAGCTCAATCTGGGAACCAGTTGTGGTTTCTTGTGTACTCAGCAATGATTTTCTCTAAAGATAAGGAATATGAAAACGATGTAAGTGCCTATTAGCATCCGATGATTGGCTGTGCTATTTGGAGGATGTCTATACATTGTATCAGTTTTTAAATTTGCATACAGTTACTCAGGGAGATTTTCATATTCCTCCACTTCCCGTTTTTCATCAATATCTCTGCAGTTAATCCTCCTCGTCCTCCTCCTTGGAATTACAGACCTGGGTGGGTCTTAGCCTTCCATTCATCTCGTCTAGCGGCAATCACCTTCCATCCCCTACAACCTCCTCTTGCAGTTTCCTCTTCAATTAGCTCGTCCCATCTCAATTTGGGTCGTCCTCTGTGTCGTCTGCCTCCTGGTTCCAGCAACAGCAGGGTCTTTTCACTCATGCGCATCCCGTGGCCAGCCCATCGCAGCCTGCTTAATGTCACATATCTAAGTATGCCATCATAGTGATATAACTGATAAAGTTCAGAACTGGTTCTTCTTCGCCACTCTCCTAAAAAATGCGAGGATTCGTAAATTTTACGCTATATTTTCCTTTCGAAGGACGCTAATTACATTTTATCCTCTTTAGTAAGGGCGCAAGACTCTGCTCCATATGTCAATACTGGCCTTATCAAGGTTTTATATATTGTCACGTTCACATTTCTAGGGAGGGTCTTAGATTTCAAATGTTTTGTAAGTTCATAATAACTTTTGTTAGCCACAGTTAAACATGTTTTCATTTCCTCCATTCTATTGTTTTCTTTGTTGATGTTAGAACCCAGACACCTGAAGTTATCAAAGTGCAATTAATCCGGATAGTGAGACTCCAAACACTTTATATGATACTTAACGGTTTGTTATTTTGAGAGAGACAGAAACCAAGGCTGGACAGCGTCAGCCACGTGCAACCAGCTTGTTGTTCCAGAATAAGTTCCCTCAATTTTGTTGTCTGCGGCCGTACGTCGTCATTCGGCGAAAAACTTCTTTCGTTTTTACAAGTCCGTAGGCAGCAGATGAACCCTCAAGTGTTCATTAGTTGATATTGTGCCCCGTATGACATTAAACCGGGTCGACCGGGCTTTTGAGCTATCACGGGTCATAAATAACGACAACTAAATGATGCTCCTTTGAGTTGTAACGGTCCCGGTTACGTGGCAGCACAGTAATATGCAGGGAACAAGGATAAGGAGAGGCAGCCCACTCGCGGATTACACAAGCACTCTCAGACACCTGGGGACTGGAAACATATGTACCCGTCCGCTTGCGGGATTACATCTTGTTTAGTAAGTAGCTTCTTCCTCGGTGATGTCACTTCCGGTATTGCCACGACCTTCTGGTTGGAGAAAGTGGACGGCTGGTTTTTGAAGTGGTTTATGCATAATAATTAGACGCTTCGAGCAAGCCGCTATGTAACTCGATAATTACTTTACAGAACTCACAGGCATTTCTCGGTTCCCTCAAAGGATCTAAATTGCAAATGGCTGGAAACAACATGTAACTAAGAAAAACATTTACACCTAGGAAAATATAACTTGTAATTGTCATAAGTTGGATGTTGCATAAGAAACTACTGCAAAATTACAAAGTTACGAGGTTACGGTGAGCTGATACGCTGCTGGGATGGTGCAAGAAATGAAAACGTAATTTTCGTGTGAACCATCTTGGAAGTTGGTAATTCGGAAAACGCTCACGACAAGATAGGGTAATATAATTGATCTCCGGGAAATAAGTTCTGTGGATGAGACGGATGCACCAGACTCAGTTCAAGCCGGATAATAGATTTTGGTATTGGGGAATTAAGTACTAAAATTTGGTGAGGACGATGAATAGGAAATGTCATGAAAAGTGCTTCCTTCAAAAGGGCAATTCTTAACATGCTGACGCGCCGACATAAGTACAAGAAGCAAACATTGAATTTTTTGTGCATTAATAAACTGACTTACTTACTTACTAATGGAGCTGATTCCTTCTTAAGAAGCCGCCAATTGTGCAGCCACTCAAGAATTTCCCAGCATTTTATGGAACCCACTGGTCTCTATCCTGAGCCAGATCAATCCAATCCATACCTTCCCATCCTATCTCTCTAAGATCAATTTTAATATTGTCCACCCACATATGCCTTTGTCTTCCCAGTGGCCTCTTTCCTTCTGGCTTTCCAACCAATATCCTATACCTCGTCTTCCCCATTCGTGCTACATGTCTTGCCCACCTCATCCTCCTTGGCTTGGCATTAATGAACTGCAGCGGAGCTTCTCATCATGGTTCAAGATTATAATCTCCTGAAATAATGTGCAGTGTAGTTTTAGATATGGGTACCAGAATTTCAAAGTAATCTGCCGCCTTCGTCTGCTAACCTTAAGATGCAGCAGGTTTATCCGGGACGTTCTGTACTAAAATACAGAGTGTCAAATCCAAGAAGACCGTAATGTTCACATAACCCCCCCACACACACACACACATATTAATAGGTTTTTCCTTTAACTTATTTCTGCCTATTGGTAGCGTAGTTGGTTGAAACACTATGATACAAACCGCAAGGTCGCGAGTTCAAATCCCGATGAGATCGTTGGATTTTTCAATTGACCTAATCCTTCCAGCCGCACTATGGCCCTGGGGTCAACTCAGCCTCTAACAGAAATGAGTAACAGGAATATTCTTGGAATATTCTTAGGGGTAAAGGGCGGCCGGGCGCGTAAGGCTGACAATCTTGCCGCCACCTATGAGCCCATTGTCTAGAAAATATGGAAACCTCGACATTTCAGAACCCTATGGGCCTCCACAGCATGTTACAGGGATACCTTTCTTTTTTTTTTTTTTTTACTTTTACTGCCTATTACTTTTCTTTCATTCCTCACTTCCCATACCTTCTAAGTCTTCTTTGGGTTATTCTTTCATTTGTTTGCAGCGTCCAATTCCGACAGTGACCTCCCAAACTTCATCTTCCTAAACCTCCATCTTCAGTGCTGGACTTAATTTGTGTTCCCCTTTCATGCAGTACCCCTTCTTCTTTTTGTGATCACTGGAACATAATTTTTGGTAAACTTCCTTCCTTAATTCATTCAATAATTTATATATCTCTTTCTTTTTTTATTTCAATATTCATCTAACTAAGGCTGTGCCACAGCTCAGGCCATTATCCTCGGTGGCCAGGGTTCGGTCCCCGGTCAGATCATGTGGGTTTTGTGGTGGACGAAGTGACACTGGGGTAGGTGCTCTTTAAGTATTTAGGTTTCTCCTTGCAATTCACTTTCCACTGACTGTTCCATATACATCCATTATCCGGGGCTGGTACTGTGATCCCAGCAGAGGCCTCCGTGCTGAATGGACTAAGTCTCGCCTACTCAAAACAGTGTATGCATATATGTATACACTAATTTCTGTCTGCTCTTTTTATCTGCTTCTTCTCTTTTCGTATTTCTTCATTTTTCTTCTTTCTGTTCTCTTCGCTCTTTGTTCCTCTCTCCCTCCGCAGTGCTATGCGGGACTCACTGTGTGAGTCTTGGCGTGGAGGCGCTGAAGTCTACTTCGTTCCTTTCTCAATTGTTAACATTCTATGGCTTTCGAAGTTGCCACTTTCTTAGTTATACAGATCAAATAAGGTCATCAGCAACTAACAATTGCTGCAAACTATGTAAATGAACGACCCATGAGTGGATTTGTTCTATCGCAATCTGAAACTCTATGCTTCTATCTTCTGAACACATGGGCACGTGGTGTGTCTAGAACTGCCAAGGCTGTGCGCATGGAGAAGAGGAACGAGGACTGCTGAAGCTCTACCAGCGGCATACCTATATTATTGTACCGCGAAATGCGATGATGAACAATATTTTATTAGATGAACGTGAGCGGTAGTGACATACTGAGATCTGTTAAAATTAGAACCCCTGCATTCGCCTGTGGGGCATGCGAGTCAGGAAAACTTAAACAAATTTAAAAATAGCTCTTTTCCTGCCAGTTTCGAGTCATACTCTAAGGTTGGCAATTATATTTCAGACAACCAAACAATTATCATTTGCATTGGGGATAAATACAGTATGAGTCAAAATATTCAGTACTGAAATGCAAACACGTCCTGTTGATACCACTGTCTATTCATGTGAAGGCCCCTTGCTCAACAGAACCTTCTCAGATCCTGAAGAAATGGTCCGATCACCATGTCCCTGTAGCGTTCTTGGGTGACGGTAAGAGCATTGCCTTCCTCATCCTCAGTGAAGTAGGGGCCTAATATACCGTATGCTGAGACGGCACACCATAGCGTCACGCGTGTACTATGTAGCGGTTTCTGGACGATAACATCTGGCCGCTCAAAATCAAGGAAGCGAGTTGCCTGGCGACCACTTCCATATGAGCGGAAATAATACTCAACTATGAATACTTTTCCTCCGTCGAGAGAACCATTTCCAACAACTGCACAACAAAACTTCCTTTTCACTACTGGGAACACGTGCGGCTGGAGCTATGGTCCGTCGACAACGCACATGCGCGTTCGAGATGCACGAGTTTCAGTACTGCATTTTTGTCTCTTACTGTAGTTAGTAGGGGTGACTTCTTTCCCTCCACTCTGCCATCCCAGACCGCCTGCTGTCGCCCCCTTCGTCTATAGACGCGTCCACATTACTCGTGCTCGTTCTCGTTCTCGTGTGACTCGCTATGCTCGCGAATAATGTGAACGATATGACAAGTCACGAGACAAGCAAATTTTAAATTTTTAATTTAAGAACTATAGCCAGTAAATTAAAATACGACTACAGCCTAGACACACTACGAGTAAATATACGGATCCTCACGCGCCGAAGCCTGGCGAGCAACTGAATTAGTGTGGATGAAGATTTACGAGCACAAGTAAAAGCCAGACGAGTCTCCCGACGAGCACAAGCCTGACACGAGAATGTGGACGTGCCTTAACCCTGTAGAACGAGTAATCCAGCCAGAGAGTGAAAGAGTGGAAGAATAAGGGGAGCTCAGGAAGGGAAGGAAGAAGGAGTAGGGGGACGATCCGTGAGAATTCTTTTTTTTTCTCTCCGCGACAATAAATCCTGACGCTCTTATTTCTGTGCATAAGTAGAGACTAATTTAACGACGCTCCATCAACCGCATATGTTTTCCATAAAATGAGTGGAGAGCATGATTCTGTTAATAAACTGGCATGGACTGAAAAAGAAGTTGTGGACAGATGAATCCGCCGCCAAAAATGGAACTCTGGAACCTCGAATACGAGCCCCAAATTCATCTCCAATGTCGATATGTGACGGGATCTCCTTACCGACCCCCTCCCCTCTCTCTACTCACGTGCGCGCGATGTTGCTCCACAAATGTTTCACGTTCAATCAAAACGAATATCGTGGTTCGGTGATCAACATAGCTAATGCCTGTCTATAGCATATTGTTCTATTTCAGCATCCTGATGCATTTGTATCAATTATTTCCGTCACAATGCAACACAAGACTGTTACAGTCAGTTTAACCTTTATTCACGACAAGTTTCTGCCGTTTAAGGCCATCATCAGGGGCTCTCATTACGCTAAACTGTTCACTATACTTTTGTTTTCCTTGGCAGTACAGCCCCAGTGGGCCTAGGCCTACCTTCATGAACTTCTCCGTTCACTTCGGTTTTTCTAGATCTTACATGTTCGGTAGGACTCCTTGGGCGGGTGATCAGCTCGTCGCAAGGCCTCTACCTGTACACAAACATAGAAAAACGCACACACACAAACTAAACATCCATGCCTTGAGTGGGATTCGAACTCACGATCCCCGTTTCCAAGCGAGCGAAGACAGTACATGCCTTAGACCGCTCGGCTACCGTGACCGGCGTTCACTATACTTACGTGTCTCAATTTTAAAATTAAAATTAAAATTTCGATTAAAATTCGGAATGAAATAGCTCGCCCTACTAAATTTAGTAGCAACGGGTTTGATCTCCTTGTAGGACCTATTGGCATAATCTTCGGAGGCGCGTGTGTGTTTCATGTAGTTCTTTGATATTTGTGTGTACTTTGATTTTTGTATCTGCAATGTGTAAAAATATTATTTTTCGTATAATTCGTTTTCTGTATTAATTTTGTTTTGATGTTCACATATGTTTCTTTTAGGCCCATCGTCCCTCTTGTATAGTGCGTTGTTGTTTTCTGTCGTGTGCATGCTGCCAGTATGTGTGTTGAATCAAAGTCAAGATCACATTGCGACTGACAGTCAGTCTTGGTGTCGAGCTCCATTTGGTGCTCACGACTAGATATTAGTTACTGTTTGACAGTTACGTCTTGTCATTGTGGGGCGTCCTTTCTGACGAGAGGACGAGTCTGCCTATAGGCAGCTATGGGTGCTTTATAGTTAAACGGGAGGCGGGGTTGTTGCTGCTATCTGGCGCAAAGTTCATGCAGTGTCTCAAATATGGGGTTGTATATGTCGATATATGTCTCCCGATTGTGAAACAGGCGTGCCAACGACTGAATAGAGAATTTCGTCTACATTTTGTAGCTAACTTCGTGGTACAGGGACACACATGACTGGTTATTTGTTTAACCAGTGAAGAAATTACTTGCTTTTTTGGAAGTCTCTTTTTTCTTTTTCACTATTACATCGACCAAACCCCTGTACTTAACGCTGTACTGACCCAGCGCAGTAGAATTCACATATTGACAGTTAGTTTGTCAAGGGTCCATTTTAATATTACCCTCATGCGTTGAGGTTTTCCTACGGAGCTTGTGTGCTGCATACTCCAGGAACTGTATTTACACGGCTACAAAGAATGCCGTAGAGGCGGTTACAACCTCACGCCTGTTGGACTTGACCTGGTTTCACAATATACACAATGCGATTCTCATGTTGTGTAATTCGAGTTCTGGGGAAATATCACCACCAATTCTCCACTACTGCGCAAATCGCCATCTTTCTTCAGTAAGTTTCCATCAATGTTTCTAATTTACAGTTCGTAGTTAGTAGATACTGATTTCGAGGTCTGTGTTAAGAAACGGCATATATACGTTCTGACGTTTCTGATTTGTGTTTTGGAAGCGCCCGATTCGAATGTAGGTCGGAATACCGATTGTCCTTACTGAAGTGATTCTTAATTTTCTTCCGTTTTTACTCCATATTAACGAGAGTAGATTGTAAATACGCTATTAAGCAAATAAAGAAACTGCTTTACAAACGTAAATTTACGGAGACTGAATCTGTTTCCCTCATCATGTATGATGAATTAAAATTTCATGCCCAACTTCTTCCATTAGAAAAATATGTTTTCTTCGTAGAGGGACTTTAATGTTCTGGTATGGTTGCGCATGTGACGTTTGCGGACTGGCAGGCATGGCTCTACAACAGCGCTATGCATCCCGTTACCCTCAGCACTTCCAATGCAGCCCACTAATGAATTTCGTTAACAAAACGCTAAGGATATTGAGTTCAAAACAGTTGAATGTAATGTTTACACGGTAGTCAGATCTGAAGCATGTATGTTTGGTACCTTTAATTACTGCCATGTATCCAGTTTTCCCTGCGGCTCGCGTGGGGTTTTGACCTTTTTTAAAACGAACCTTTCACAAAAACTTTGCTCACAAATCTTCTACTCATTATATGTTTGATGATTTGAGTGAAAGGTCTCATCTCTTTGTCTCTCTTTGGCTCTACAGCCCTTTGGACCTTGGCCGCTTTTTCAGTTTCTTAATCCCATACACAGTCGGTAGGACTCCTTTGAAGGTGGATCAGCCCGTCGCAAAGCCACTACCTACACTCAGAAAAATACTAACACAGACATCCATATCTCGAATGGGGTTGGAAACTACGATCCCAGTATTGGAGCAGGTGCCGACCGTTCATGCTTAGTCCGCGTGGCCACTGTGATAGGCTGTGAAAGATCTCATAATGACACATTGTGATGAGGACATATATATATGCAGACTCGTTTCGCAGGTAAACACAAGAGCGAACTTCATCTATCTCAAAGATTTCATAATGTTGTACAGCCTACATTGGCTGCATTCCTTCACGTTTCTGCCATGGGTTACAGCATGAGCTCCATTAAATGAATTAAGAGACAATCGTTTTAACTTCGTGAGCTGGAAAAATGTTATGTTTACTTTTCTGCAATATGCCAGATTTCTACTAGTGGCTATAAAATGCAGCTTTTAGCCTATGACTGTTATTTTTTTAAAATATCAAATAACATGACATAGTTGTCAGATGAAATAGTCGGTGGATTATAGCAAGCAATTTCATGGTTACGATCAAGAGAGAATTAGCTTCAGGCTTGTAGAAGGGACTTCTGCAACTGAAATGGCCTGACAAATGAAATAACTCTTGAAGAGAGAGCGCACCAGAAGCAAATGTACTGTTCTTGTATGTGTATGTGTGTGGGATGGGCCGTAAAATTCGGCCCTTCCACTGCGACCTTCAATGATGTATTGTGCTTCCCCTTTGGATTAACCCTTCATTAATCCTACACTTCGAATGAAATGTAGGACTTTATTTATGGGGGCGTCATGAAAATTACTTGGTTCCATAAAGAACTGACCCAGGTTACGAAGTCTTAAGTAAGCTATGGCCTCACGGACACATAGGATGTGTGTGGCTGATTCGTCTTCTTGTAGGCACCTTTCACAGGCTGGATTATCTATCAGTCCCAGTTTGAAAATATGTCCTTTTAAATGGCAGCGTCCAGTAAGTAATTTTGCCACCCATCTTAATTGATTTCTGTATAATTTCACTCTTCTGCCAGAGGGTCCTGATATAAGTCCCTTTGCCTGTCTGAGTCCAGTTGTGGATTCCCAGTGTCTTTTGTGATCTCTATGTACTGGTCTTACTTCCGGTTCTGGAAGTCACAGTTGTAGCTGTAGACATCTGTACTCTTTACAAGTTTCCTTCGTAACTGTATGAAAACCTCAGGCGTTATTGACTCTAGTTCTTTGTCGATCTCTCGCCTCCTTTTAGCCGAATACCTATAAGAGAATTTGAAATATTAGCTTTGCGACGTCATCCTTCCAAGTGCTTATCTTCGGTGTCCCATCTCATCTCACTCATTTAGAATAATTGAGTCAGAACTAGGAATCCAGTATTATTGTACTCTTTGGAAGTTGAAATTATTGTCCCATCCGCCATAACAGTCCCCAACATCTTATCAGCTTAAACAAGTGTATCTTACTCCATGGATCAAACTCTTTACGGTGCTGATAGTCGTTTATCTTTTCCAAGAACTGTCCCGCCTTTCACGGCACCTAATTTTATTGCTTTGTTCCCAAAAGCTTGAAACTTTCCCCTGCTCTACGCCACACTTTCACACCTAGATTTCTTAAAATGTATTGTCGCACACAGAGCCGTTGCTGGGCAACGACCGCGAAAAAAGCAACTATACAACAGTAATTGGTAAGTAACTGCCCCGCAAACAAGCATGTTTCGATAACAACGATAGAAGGCAGCAATAATAGAACAGACGCTTTCTACGCGATCCGTACCGACAAGCAGGACCATTTAGCGGTTGCAGGTAAAGAACTGCTGGGGTTCAGTCGTGAGCTGTTGAAGTTAGAAGCTGGTAGCTGAGGCCGGAGACAGTTCGGGAACACAGAAGAAGGGGAACGTCCGCTGTTGGAAGCCGCTACAAAGCAACGACTATGGAAGACGTGACTGTGGATGATAGTGTGTGTATAACAGTGAACAGTAAAGTGTAATCACACGCTGTATCAAAATGTTCAATAAAACGAGTCACCAATCCAAACCCCATCTATGGTCACACTTAATCACGTGAAGATATCTTAATTCTGTTCTCCTGTCCCCGCTTATTTCTTCTGAGTTGTTCTTCTCTTCAGGATTTCCGAGTAAAATTGTATCCTCTATGCTTGTTACAGGACTTGTCCTTCTCGCTCCCATTGAGTTGATCACTCAGAAAAGATTAGAGTATCAAGTTGTGATACTTTCTATCTTCACTCTTCACCTCGTCAGATTTGAGTTGTCCCCTGAGATACACCCAATTACGTAGTACTTCCTTGGGATGTTATTGCACGTTACACATTCATAGTCAGAGTCAGAGTCAGAGTCAGAGTCAGATTCAGAATTACTTTACGACTGGCAGTTTACCGCCAAACAGTTCGTCTTGGCGACAAGCCCTTTGAGACTCACGACCAGTAATTTTGTTTTCAAACTGAACACTTGCGGTTGTAGTCCTCATGTAACATCCTCTCTGACGATAGTGTGGGTCTGTCGTTTACAATTGCTGCTGGTCCCCACCAACGCAGTCATTCTCAGGCCCGAGTCCCAAGGGATAATGACCATGTTTTACTGTATCAGATTCTAGACTCCTCCAACCTGGAGGGCCAAGTCTCCGAATTGATATCTCCCAGGAACATGGTGGGCTGGTTATACCCCCAGGCATTGGGCTCTCTTTTCGTCGCCTCCTACGACTCGCAGGGCTACGGTGGAGGTACTCGACGCCGCCTCCAAACGGGATTACACATTCATATAACAAGGATTAGCTAGCATAACTCAAAAAGCTTCTCAAGGGATGAAGTAATCTGTTACATACATGAGGATTCGCAACGGCGAGAGCGCCTTGCTGCTGCTAACGCAACTATTGCTGCAGACGTTTCATGAATATATGGGTGAGGACATGTGGCAATATCAGTTCTCTGTGTAAACAGCAAGCGCTCCTTAATCACTGACATTATCCTAAAAAATAAAAAAGTAACGCCATGGAATAGAAACACGAGATGTG
Source organism: Cryptotermes secundus (assembly GCF_002891405.2). NCBI lineage: Eukaryota > Metazoa > Arthropoda > Insecta > Blattodea > Kalotermitidae > Cryptotermes > Cryptotermes secundus. The sequence continues at coordinate 662,254 of NW_019719366.1, read as the reverse complement.
AATCCAGCCGCTTATAACGGAATTGTATTAGGCAAGCATGTCATTTCAGTTACTTGACGATTAAGTTATATACGCGCTTTCTCTACGTTTGCAGAGCCACTTTCCAGTAATAAACTGTTACAAAATCAATTGATTGAGGTATGTCTGAATAATAATGTACATTAATACTTCGATTTCGAGACCTAATATAATAGCTCGTGAACAAGGTATATTCGGGGCACTACGCTACAAGCCGGGAAGTCGCAGGCTTGAGTCCCGATGAGGTGGATTTTTTCAATTTACCTAATCTTCCAGCCTCACTATGACCCTGGGGTTGACTCAGCCTCTAACAGAATTGAGTACCGGGTACCAGAGTTATGGAGCTATACATCCACTTTTACATATGATCAGGTTTTCAGGGATATGCATTACTATAAACGGGTTCCCACCTCATGACTCGTAGTACGCGGGTTCAAATACCCGGCGGAGGTCGTCGAATTTTTAAGGGCGGAAAAATTCAGGGAACAAGTCCTCCTGGAGGAACTTTAAGCCGTGTCAGCCTTACGCCCAGGAATATTCTTGGAATGTTCTTGGGAGTCTCACTGAATTACACACTCAAAATATCACTGTACTACAGCTCATGTTAAGACTTCTCTTCGCAGCTTCCCAGTCTCATGACTAAATGAAGAGGGTATCAAACTTGATGACTGAACAATTGTCAAGAGAGAACAGTGAGAAAGAAACGAGACCTGAGTTCTTATGGAGTCCCTTTCGAATCTCGCAATGTGATATTTCCTGCATGCCCTGAACGAACTCAGCATTTTTCTCAATCTCAAAGACTGGAGCACCTTTAGACTGCTTTTATTCGGTCCCAGAAAAAATTTATTTAATTTTCTTCTTGAATAAAGTGATGTTGCTCTGTGCTTACTTAATTAAACATCACACCATAAATAGGTAAAGGAGAATTGAGCTATAGTTCCATCATTTTTGTCCTCGGCACTAGGTGGAGGTGAGTGGTCAGCTTCCACCCCGGAGAAATAGCCCCTCTACCCATTGGATAGGATACTGGGTGGGCCCCAAAGCCGGTCTAGACGCTATGAAGGAATCGTGAATCGAACCCCACCAGTTCAACCCATAGCCCGTCACTATACCGACTGAGCTATCCCCTAGAAAAATTCCTGGTACTCTTTCCTGCTTGAGGTTGAGTCGACCCCAGGGCCATAATGCAGCTGGAAGGATTAGGTCAATTGAAAAATCTAATTACCTCATGGGGAATCGAAACCGCGACATTCCGGTTTATAGCATGGTGCCTCAGCCAACTACTCTACTGCATGCCTCGGTTATACGGGAAGTAATTACATAAAATACTGAGGTATTTTTCTAATTTATTTTTCTGTTTTTATCGTGTACAAATCATTTATATTTACGGATCTTATTTTTTGTTACTGCCACTAACGAAANTTTCTTATATATTTTCTTCTACCCTGAAGATGGAGGCGATATGTTCCTCCGAAACGTCGGTTAACACCACATATACACGGTGCCAAATCCCACAAGACTGCTTTCTTCATAGTCACCGCCGTGAAAGCCTCAAATCTTACATCGAAATTATTATTGTTTGACGCTATTAGAAGATACCATGATAACAACATCAAGCGTTAGTAATAGAAGTATTTCACCTTTTATTTTAAAAGTGAAACATGTGAGAATTTTACTGATAAGTTATCATAAAACCGAAGTGTGAAAGATTGCCCTCAAAATTTGTGGTCTGGGAAGAATACTTTTTATCGGAGATACAAGAAATTCTGAGTCGGCGTCAAATCCCAAGAAGCACGTGGGGAGAACTGTCTTGAGTTTATCAAAGTTCCAAGATTTCATGTTAACTGTGGTTAACCTTTATGGTTTGTACATAAATCGAAGTATATGAAACTAGAAAGTGGAATATTTACACTGGGGATCTCATTCTTTCTTTTCTAGATACGCCTCTCATCTTAGACTCAATTTTAGAATGTCAAATGATCTTATTGTCATCTGTCGTCGTGTATGAGCTCTTCAGGTGGCCTTTGCACAAACTGCTGCTCACAGTGTATTGCCGTCTGGAATTACATAACCAAGAATTTTGTAAGTCAAACAGCACACCTAGTATTGTTATGGTAGTGAAACCGAACATGATGTGTTCAGCAGGACACAGGCCTATAGCTCGGATTGGGTAAAATAAATACTGGCTGGGAAAAGCTACTGGAAAACGGTTACTTGCTAACCAAGTTTAATTTTAAAATCAATCTCAGTGAAATGAGTTTTGAGAATATTAGTTGAATTTGACTGATTCATAATAATGTCCAAAGAAAGCGACTTTTTTCGGGGGTAAAAATTTTCGGGTTGTGTTACCAGAGTCCTTTGTAATTCAGTGTCTAGTATATTAGGATTCTTTTCTACGTTTCTTGTTGCACAACCTACCGTGGTTAGTCATCCCTTCCGTACATCCGTTCATATACAGAATATCCCAGGAAGAAAGGTACAGACGAGCAACACGCCATGTCTTCACACGAGTTGCAAAGTGTATTGATGTTGACGGTGGAATTTAGAAAATTTATTATACTTCCAGCGACAAAATTGTCACGTGTTGGGTGTATGAAGCAACAAGTAACTTCACGCCTTATTTGATATAGCGAATTTATTTCACATTCGCTCCACACTTATACAATTCACAGCTATACAATCTTAATCTTATACAATTCACTATCTCAATTGATGTTCAACTACATCTCTGCGAATTCATTCAACTGTCTCCGGCGGCGGCTGGCCTGCAACTGTCTGGTTACTCACTCCCTAGGAACTGGCTCAGTACTCACTACATCGTAACTGGCTAATCACTCACTACTGAATCGTGTTCGCTGCTCCTTATTTAGCCTCGGCACGGACAACACAGAAAACAGTTACATAATCGGTGCCGCTGTTGCCTGACACCGTGTTTACAAAGGCGCTGCTGGGCAACGCTGCCGAGAGTTGTTTATTGCTGCATAGCAATAGTTAAGTCACCGCGGCGGAGGGGGACGGGGTGTTTACCGAGCGTTGCGCTGTCACGTCACACTACTAATTAAACTGTACCGACTTAGTTACTTGAACAGTAAATACCTCTATTAGAAACATACGTAATGTCTCTATCTGACCGCCATCTTTGGAACTGTACAGTGAAATAGTCCAGCCGCACTATGGCCCTGACTTCGACTCAGCCTCTAACAGAAATGAGTACCATGAATTTCCCTGAGGTGGGTTGTTAAAGGGCGGCCGGCACGTAAGGCTGACAACTTTACCACCATCTATGAGCCGACTGTCTATAAGATGTGGGAGCCTCGCTCCTCACACCTCTGTGGGCCCTCAAGATCTGTTACTGGGACAGCTTTACCTTGTGTAGTGAAATTGCTCTATCTCGGAAACCGTTCGGAATAGGACACATGCACATATAAAATTTTGCTTAGATTAATTTGTCCATTCATAAGACTACCCTTCCTTTCTTGCATACATCAATCAGTTCACGTATTCATCCTTCTAACTCGAACGTAAATGTCAGGAATCAGTTTGATTATGGCTATATTAGCTAATCCATTCGGATGATAAGCTGCTCAAGATTGCTCTGCTATGTAGCACTCATGAGACCTATGTGAGATTCAAAAGTATAAGTAAAGCTCTCCCTGTAACAGGCCGTGAAGGCCTATAGGGTTGTGAGATGTTGAGGGTCCCACATTATCTAGACAATCGGCTCAAATTTGGCGGTAAGGTTGTCAGCCTTACGCGCCGGCCGCGCTTTACTCTCCAGGAAAATTATTTATTTAATTCATGGTACTCATTTCTACTAGAGGCTGAGTAAACCCCAGGCCATAGTGCGGTCGGAAGGTTAGGTCAACTGAAAAAAATCCAATGACCTCATCGGGACTTGAACCCGCGACCTTCCGGCTTGTATTTAGCAAATTTTATTTAATTGCATAAAAACCTTGGCATGTTTCGATCTTAAGACACAACCATCAGAAGGTGTTTAACACCTTTATAACTGTAAACACTTCCTCGCGTGTTAGCACCTTCTGATCATCGGTTCATCAAGGTTCTTATGCAGTTAAATCAATTTTCGTCGTAGTCGATGGTGTAGCTGTCTTGCTTAACGCCAATAGTGTGACGGACCAGAATGTCTTCTATTAAAATATCGTGAAAATCCTTATGAAGGAAAACCACTTGGAAGACATAGGAATAGATGGCAAGACAATGTTAATATAGGTGTTAAAGAAATAGAGTTTGAGGGAGTTTAGCAGAATACTTCGGTTCAGGACAGAGACATCCTTTGTGCTCTCTTAACACGACCATTAATTTTCGGGTTCCTTACGGTGGGAATATACTTGTTCGAACGAGCGGAAAACTCATTAAGGATGTTTGAAACCAGAGATGCGAGAGGGATATTTGGACGTAAGAAATGTGAATTAATATAGACAAATGGATTTTTAATGATGATAAAGTCAAGGAGATTGGCGGGGATGTAGCACGCGTGCAAGGGATGTGAATTGCATATATTTTAGTAAGAAAAGCTAAAGTGGTTCTACTCTTGGAGACCCATGCATAGATCGGAAGATGTTATTAAAACGAATCTTAAGGAAATAATTTGTTTTGATCATGAACCTTCGGGTTCCATACAGATCGGGAAATATACGTGTATAGACTAGCTAAGCGAATAATAGCTTCTGAAGAAGGATTTCACAGTATGTAGTTACGCGTATTTAGTTTAGTCCAATTGGAATGTCGCTGTCTTGCATGTACTCCATGGTCGTTATGAAGGAAGTATAGTTTGTTAATAATTTCAGTCTCCCCACTGTAGTGAAGATGTTACTTATGCGGTTATGTACCTAAGGTGCTTGAGTTACTGTGCTAGAATGACGAACACTGCGCCGACGCGGTGGCGCTAATGTAAATATATTCTATACTGACCTCGACCCGACCTCTCCTGAGAGAAATTTATTGGGTTTTAATGCCTTTATAATTATGGAATTGTGTAACTAGGAAATATTATAAGGAATGTTGGGTTGGGCGGATGGAGAGGTATAAAAAGTGACCAGTGATATCTTTCACGGGAAGACTTTCCCTGCGTAATCATCTTCCAGCGCCCGACAGTACACGTACGTTGTCTAGCCAACACCATGGGACATAGGCCCCCTGAGAAGCTAACAGTCATTCTGCTGCTCACGAGATTATCTTCTTTCTATTGAGCCCCAGTGTTCATAATCATGTTCACAAGAGCCTGCCTTGTACTACGTGAATCCAGTCCGTTCCCATTTTATTTACTTACTATTTATGTCATGTTATCCTCCATCTACACCTAGATCTTCTAAGTTGTTTCTTTTCCTCAGGATTTCCGATCAAAATTTTATATATATTTGAATTGCTTTTCTGCTGTTTCAGTCGCGATAGCTCAGTCGGTATTGCGACATGCTACGTGCTGGACTACAGGGGTTCGATTCAGGGCAGGAGTAAGATTTTTCTGTCCTCCACAGTATCTAGACCTGCTCTGGGGCTCACCCAGCCTGTTATCCAAAGGCTACCGGAGATATTTTCTCCGGGGATAAAGCTTCCGGGGCGTGATGCTGATCAGTCACATCTATCTGGTGCTGAGGTCGAAAATCCAGGTGCTATACCTCCAACCCCCCATGTCTTCATGGCGTAGTGCTTAATAAATTAAGCACAGTGAAATTGCCACCTGCTTTCTTCTGGTATTATGCTCGGCTTATTTTTCAACCCTGAAGCTGGAGGCAATATTTTCCTCCGAAACGTAGGTCGACTTTCAACGGACAGCACGGCGTTGCATCCGGATAGCCGCCGCTGCCACTTCACTAGTACGTGAAATTTGTTTAAGAAAATTATTTTTCAGAGATTGCCCTTATCTCAGTTAGAGTTACATTACGTAATGAGTTGTTAGATTACAAAATATTCATACAGATTCAGGTTACTTATATATGTTGCTTTTGTTTACGATATTAACTCGCGTGGTAAAGCAATCCTAACTAATCCATGGATTTTTATGAGAAGGAAAAATTCCTACAACAAATCATTAGAGCCGTGACCTGTTGTACATAGATATGGGGATACAAGTTAGATCCAGTGAAGAGAAGAGGAACTGTCCAATGATAATAAAGTTAGAAGTAAGAGAAGGATACCCATTTGTACCTAAACTTTTTATGATCATGTAGACGATGTCGTCACGACATGAAGGAATGAACTGAGACGACCAAGCCGTAATTACTGATTATGAGGACAGCCTACATAGAGCAATGTATGGATGAAGCATAATATCGGCAGATTATAATTTAAAATTGATTGATTGATCAGTAACTGTCAGATGACAGGTCCACAGTCTCTTCCAAAACAGTTCCTCCACTTAATGTGATCTTCTGGTTTTGGAAAGAGACTATCCAGGAAAGTGATAATGTGGTAGTTTTTCCATTTGCTTTCCACATCGCAGTACAACAGCCGTTCAAACCACTCTGGTCACGCCTGTTGCTATACGAACTTGAACCATCTCGAGCATCATTTGTTCTGTGCTTCAAGTCGCTGCTGATGACGCTGCTTCCGGCATCAGTTTTTGGTTTTTGGTGTCTCTCTTCGTCTGATGCCTACCCTTTGACCTGTCCAGCAAGGAAGGCCCTGCCAGTAGCTACGCTACCGCTGGTATAGCTCTCAGGGTCCTTGGCATACTCAAACCCCCTCACCACGATAAGGTGGAGACATTTAAAATTTAAAATTATGAACTAACAAAAGAAGAATCATAGCTCTTTCAAGGATAAAACAACCGTAAAGACAACGATCGAGATTCGGGACAAAGTAGTTATACAGATGATAAATAATTTGAAATATCTTAACTGCAAAGTAACACTTCCATACGAGTACTTGAGTTGCTTGTAAAATTCACGAGTTTTCAATATTTGTTCGGCGACATTAAAAGAACACTTACTAGAAAACTGGACTAGACATCATTGCAAAATTCTACAAAGTAATGACTGCGTCCAGTGATCAAGTCAAGGAGGGTGAGGTGGGCAGGGCATATTGCACGAATGGGGGAGACGAGAAATGAGTATAGGATATTGGTGGGAAAGCTAGAAGGAAAGAGACCACTGGGAAGACCAAAGTGTAGGTGGGTGGACAATAGTAAAACATGTAAGGCAGGTGCTGACGAGGTGGAAAACTTAAAAAAGTGTCACATTTGACGGAAGGAACTTGATTGTTAATTGGTTAGTGTGACGGACCAGAATGAAAGACCTTAAATAGTAAAATAGATCTTAGAGAGATAGGATGGGATGGTATGGATGGGATTGATCTGGCTCAGGATAGGGACCAGTGGAGGGCTCTTGTGATCACGTTAATGAACTTTCTGGTTCCATAAAATGCTGGGAAAGTCTTGAGTAACTGCAAATTTGGCTTCTCAAGAAGTGCTCAGCTCCATAAGTAAGTAAGTAAGTATTTTTTTATTGCTAGTGTGGTGGGACTAAGTCCCTTGTACTGCGGCCACTTCTGGCCTATTGTACCAGCTCCAGATGATAGGTGAGGGTGATTGTGGAGCAATTGGTGGAATGAAGATTGGAAGGGGAAACCGAAGTACACGGAGAAAACCTGCCCCAGTACCACTTTGTCCACCACAAATCCGACTTGATCAGACCCGGCATCGAACCCGGGCTTCCGTGGTGGAAGTAAGTAATGACTGCGCCCAGAGGGCTCTTGTATCATAATGGTGGACTCTGATTATAAACCAGCGAAACGAAACAACACAGATCAGATTTCTGAGACAGTTACTGATATAACAGCTCTACGAAATTCATGAGTAAGATATACACGTGCAATTAAGTACGTTCTCCGTAATTAAACGAAACAAATTGTTAAAGGAAATGGTATGATAATTTGGAGGGAATGGAGAAACACCGATTTCCATTGACGTTGTACACGCATACTTCTGGGGAAAACGAGAAAAAGAAAGACCACTGAAAGATGGAAGACTTGCTCTAGCATATCTCTGCTAAAGTAGGACGATCTACCTCAAGGAAGGCACAAACACGCAACCATGCTGTTTCCTTCTAACAACCTTTCGAAATCTGAAATCCCTTAAACGCTGTTCCCGTTTAATTTTAAAAACTAATTTAACTATCCCTGTGTTTCTATCACGCTTCTTGCAGGAAGAAGGCCAGGAACACCCGGTAAATGCAAGTGCATAATGTAAAGGAGATTATATTTCTTTCTTTTTTTCCTTTGGCGCTACAGCCCCAATATGGACCTTGGCCTGCCTCCATGAAACTCCGTTTCACTTCGGTTTTCTAGACTGTAGACATTCGGTAGGACTCCTTCAGCGTGTGATCAGCTCGTTGCAAGGCCTCTACCTGCACACAGACACAGAAAAACGCATCACATACACACACACACACACACACACACACACACACTGAACATTCATGCCCTGAGTCGGATTCGAACCCACGATCCCGGCTCCCGAGCCAGCGAATTCAGTGCATGTCCTAGACCTCTTGGCTACCATGATCGCCTGATTATATTTCTTATTTTTGCCAGAGTGAGACGATGGTTGCACAGTTTTTCAGCTAATGAAAACATAGGCAGCTGTTGAGAAGCATAGCTGTAAAGAATGGAAACCAACGGACTGCTATTATTGGTTTTGCACGTATTTGATTAATTTGCGGTGTAGTGGGCCGAGAAATCATTCATTTTACTTGAAAGAGACACCCCTACCTCATATCTTATATTCTTCGCTGTGGGTGGAAGACGCACTTAGTCACAGAGTAAAATTCACGTTCATTTAAACATAGATAAATGAAAATTAACTAATTCCATGGATCAGAGTAACCTGCTTCTTGAGAAACCAACAGTCACTCAGCTCTCAAGAAATTCCCTCCTTTGTCGAATTCGGAGTGTTTTTGCCATGTTCAGAAGAGCCCACAAAACAAATAATTCAGTAGGGGTCCTCCGTTTCGCAACATGTCACGGTATTATGTTGTTTTCTTACAACGAGGACTTGTTAACTACCCGCCAAACTACTAAGCCGGAGGACAACTCTTTTCGGCTGTCCGCGGCTGTATATTCAATATATTCGTAGAAATCTTATGTATCTGGAGGCCGTCAAACGAAACGGTAGTTGTACTGTTGTGTACTTCGGGTTCGGCGTTTGTTTCCTGACGTATCCGCCAACATGGCGTGCTGCGTATAAATTACTGGCAATAAACAGCTTTGATTAGCAAACACAGGGACACATAATGAATGGTTTTCTTTTCACGGCCTCTCGTATTGTGTACGTGATTTGAACACGAGCGGACGTCTCCTGCCATCTCACGTACCATCAGACAGATGTCTGGTTCCATGGCACTATGCTGTTCACAACACAGGGATCATATCGGTCACGCTAAGCTTACGTGCTGCGTGTTGTACGTGTATAATTTCGTTAAACAAAAAATCCATGTTGAATCCAGCTGCAGTGAGAATGTGTCTTATTTCTTCAGTTATTGCCGTGTAACGTGTTCGTTACCTTAACTTGACAGGCAGTATTACTAGAAAAGCGAATTAAGTAAAAATATTGGGTACATTTATCTGACATCTGTATGTAACACGCCATTGATATTCTTAATTACTTAATATCGCAGTTATTTTCGTACATTAGACAATTAATTTGTTCATTGTGCGACATGTTTCGACCACTGTGTGGTTATTCTCAGACCGCCTCTGTGGTTTAGTGGTCAAAGTTCCTGCATACACATCCAGAGATCCTGGGTTAGATTCCCGGTGCTACCAGATTTTCTGAGAATAAGTGGGTCTGGAACGAGGTCCACTCAGCCTCGTGAGGATAATTGTGGAGCTATTTCAAAGAAATAGGGGCTCCGGTCTATAAAACTGAGATTAACGGCCGTGGGAATCCGTTACCCTGACCATGTGACACATTCTATTCGCAATCCTTGGCACTAACTTCGCCGACAAGCGGCGGTCGATCAGTCGGTATAGCTCGGTTGCGGACTACAGGCCACGGAGTTTGTTTGTTTGTTTGTTTGTTTCTGTGGTCATTCTCAAGCTTAAGATTTCCTCCTTCCGAACTGAAGAGTAAGCCAAGCAAGCAATGTGCAAGAAAAGCTTACTAAGCGCTTTTCTCCGAAACATCAGTGAAATTCTGTCGGGCTACACAGAGAAATATCCCTGAAGAGTGTGCTGTTCATAGTGACCACTGTGAAAGCCTCAAATCCAACATTTCCTCGAAAGTAAAGTTGTCCCTGTACTTAATTAAGTGCAGTGCCATGAAGACATGTGAGGGTGTGGAGGTATGGTCCCAGCATTCTTGGCCTCGCCTTACCCCGGAGGGAAGAGCCACAGGTACCCGTCAGATGGGAGACTGAGTGGGCCTCAGAGTCGGCCTGGAAGCTGTGGAGAAGTGTACTCCTTCTTGTTTACAAAGTAAATTGTTTTTAATCAGCTGATCTCCCGTCCTACCACCTAAAGTAATCACTAAGCGGAACTTAACGAAGTACCAAAGTCTTGAACTAATAAGATGGAGTTTGTTGTTGATAATTAAACCTTTAAAGACTAAGAGAACTTGAGGGATAGAAGGTATAGTAGAAAAGTTGGTGAAAGTGGGAAGTCATGGGAGAAGTGAGAGACAATTTATTGCTAGGGAGAGGGAAGAACTTTGTTCTGTTATAAAGTCCTTGGGCTGCGCCAGCCCTTCCTTGTGATAAGAGTTAAAGGGTAAATGTATTCTAAATATAATTTCAGTTCGTACGTTAGAGGAAACGGTTACTTCTACACTATAAAGATCAGCAGCTGTTTAAGTAAAAACCGCTCATTTTGTGAGCACCATGAGAAATACACAGATCGTCTGTGGGTAGCATTTTTTACAAAGTCTTGGTATATCAAAGCATGTGGTGTATATTCACTACGCTTTAGAGGGTTAAGCTCACGTGCCTATCTCAACCCAAATTTTTAACTGTGACTTACTGTAGTGTCATTAAAAGTGCTTGTCATGTGACGGGTCTTCATCGGTAGTCGAAAGTATTCTTAGCAGCGTACTGAGCGGTCGTCTCCTTCACAATATTTGAATTTATTGATAAATTTCGTGTATGAAAATATATTTTTCAGGAAATATATTTTATGTCGTCAACTCGACACTCGCGCCATTCATTAGCAAGTATGGCACCGTCTATAGCGAACCGCGTCCCAGAATCAAATTCTTTGTGGACTCCATGAAGAGACATGTACTGTATCTCTAATGAAGAAACTGAGGCCATTGTACACGTAGGATGTTCTGGGAGACAAGCAATTTCAGTGGAATCTAGATTTGTGATACAGAAATATTTATGTACAATATTTAAAGCAGGCAAATCGGAGAACAGAGCAAACTTATTCTTAAAAGCTTATATGAAATAAAACTATCAACATAATAGAGATTTGTTTTGTAATTTTGAGGAAAGGAAAACATATTTTAGTGTAATTTCTTCAATAAACTCTATTCCATAAAACGCATCTCTGGTGCACAAAGACGTTAAATTATTATCCAGATGTTTAAACCAAATCCACAATTTAAAAAAATGATTATTTTTATCAGTATCATAGTTTTGAGCTTTAAAATTGTGCCTATAAAATGTTCTCTTTGTGATATAACTTGGTTATTCATTTCAGCGATTATACAGGGTAATGAAACACATTTGCAAGACGTGCTCACTGAGTGTGAGAGTCGAGATGGCTCAGTAGGTATAGCGACGGGCTACGGGCTGGGCGGCCGAGGTTCTATTTCTAGTGGGAACAAGATTTTTCTCTTCTCCACATCTTGCAGACCGGCCCTGGGACCCACATAGCCTTGTATCCAATGGCTAATGGGGCGTTTTTCCCCGAGGGTTAAGATGCTTCGGCGTGAAGCTAACCGATCACCTTCGCTAGTGCCGAGGTTAAGAAAGGTGGAGTTATATCTCCACTCGCCCTTATGTCTTCATTGAATTGTGCTTAATTAATTAAACACAGGGACAATTTTACCTTTTTTTTTAATCCATAGGGTTTTATTTGGTGTTTGCCGGAAATTACTAGGTTCTGTTATAGATTACGTAACCTTCTTGTTGCGTTTACTGGGAGAAATTTACATGCGGATATGAGGGGACGCGAAGGCCACAGATTTCCGGTTCATTCTGCCTTCTTATTGCACGTAAGACACGAACAGCTTCCAAGGAGATCGAGCAATAAGGAAGACATGCATGCAGGAGTAGTTCCTGTCTTCTCGTTTAGGCAACTATAACCCGTTACGATGCTAACAGTCATAGGGGCGGCACATGGAAGTGACAAACTTGATGTGGCTGCACGTTCTTGTCTAGTACCTACGGATTAACATCAAACTTTCCTCGAAATTTCCTTTGGCTCTATGTAAGATCTGATGTTTTCACAGCGGTAACTATGAAGAATGCCGTCTTCTTGGATGTCGCGCCGTGTAGATTTTGTGTGAACCGACGTTTCGCAGGATCATATTGCCTCCATCTTCAGGGTAGAAAAATCTGCGAGTGAGGAACCGAAGTTTTTCATAGTCACCGCAACACTTTGGCTCCTCGCTCTCGGGTTTTTCTACCATGAAGATGGAGGCGATACGTTCCTCCGAATCGTTTGTTCACACAAGATCTACACGGCGCCACATCGCAGAAGAGGGCACTCTCCTTTGGCTCTGTTCAGATTCCACGGGCGAATTCAAATACAGTACCCTCAAATATGATTATCTTCTTGCAGATATTTAAATATTTACGTTTCGCGATTTTCTTGCTTTATCATCCTACGGTATATGATTCCTGCAACTGAGAAAGAGTTAATTTTTTTTTTTAGAATTATTTAATATTGTGACGTGTTGCGCTATGCAGGACACCCCTCCCTCCGCCAGTGGTGACGTAACACGGGATGCCGCCGTTGCTACACAGCAGGAAACAACTCCCGACAGCGTTGCTAGCAACACGGCGCCAGACAACAGTGGTGCCTATTACGTGGCTCTTTTCTGTGTTGTCCGGAACAAGGCTAAATGAGGAGCAGCGAAGACTATTCACAGTCAGTTCTAAAGTTCTCGAGTTCACGAGTTATAGTTCTCAAGTTTTCGAGTTACGAGTTCACGAGTCAGTTCTCAAGGCAGCGGTTCTCGAGTTTACGAGATAGTTACGAGTTGGCCAGTGAAGAGTACGCAGTCTAGTATTTGTAATACTGCAGATAGCAGTAATTGTGGATCTGTAAATTGTGTGATTGTAAGAGCGAATGTGAAATAAAATTCGCTATATCCAGCACGGTGTGAAATTATTTGTCGCGTTATACACACAACACGTGACAATATATTTCCTGGAATACGTGTTTTTCTTTTCATGACAACCGATAGTAATAATAATGTAAAAATTCAATGATATCAAATTCGTAATATAATTTGTAAATTATATAAATATTGGTTTTTGTAAACAACAATAACATTGTAATAAGGTCCTTGATCAAATTTAGAGAAGAATAAATCCAGGAAAACGCTCTTGAGGCGCCTTCGCAATTCTGCAGTTGTTATTGCTTGTATGTTCTCTCAGTTTCTTCGTTACAGAACAGAGTTAGGAGTGTGTCTCACAACTCCCAATGGAATGCTGCTGGGTTACACGATTTCGCATATCATCTTATTATAATCTCTTCATAATTATTAAGAATCCTTCCTTCGTCCATGAGTAAAACCTTGACAACAAGTGTTCAGAACTATCCTGTCACTTTTACTTGACGGATTATAAACCCCATCTCAAATTCACACACTTCGTTTATAGTTTCCATAACATGACGTCACATCAGGAGAGTGTTCGGAAATTTTAATTTATATTAGATGGTAGGTGTTGTGGTTAGTAAATACATCTCATTATTTTCGCATTTTCACTCATGGATTTTGAATAACTTCCTAATCAAACTCCAACTTATTGAATGCCTCATTGGCTGATTGATTGACCGATCAACTCACTAAGTCATTCTCTCACTAATAAATTAGCAGAGGTCGTCACTCTGGCTTACACACTATTCTCCTGTTCGAGAAACGCTCCGATTTTATTAAAAATGGAAGTTCAGCATGGTGATAACAAATTCCAACTACTAGTCCCCCTTTTGAACCACTTAATATGTACCATATTTTTCTATGATCCAGTTTAATAGACCGCTATCTTCCCGTCTACCGCATCAGTCTCTTTGCGCAAGAAGTTCTACAAAATCCCTATGCCTATTTCTGTTTCAGGAGTACGTACTGTGTCCTCAGTCTCAGTGTTCCTGAAGTAACCGCCCTAACGCTCCTGGAGAAATGCACATGAATGTAACGTAAATTCATTATATATATATATATATATATATATAACAGATACGAACCATTCCTCTAATACCTTTCAAAATAGCTTCCTCATCTGCCCCTTTTGGTGTTTCGACAGAAAATATTAAGATCCTCTTTGCCTTTCTTTTCCTTCTGGGCCACCATCTGGTGGCGACATTTCGCATAGCGGTTGATTGTAGTAACACATGTTTGCGCTAGAGTGCACTGCCTTTAAGATATATAAATGATCATTAACTAAGCTTGTAACGTAGGGCCGCGCCATAGCTCAAGCTGTTAGTCGCTGGCTTCCCACCGAGGCGGCGGTCCGGGTTCGACCCCGGGTCTGGTCAAGTGGGATTTGTGGTGGAGAAAGTGGCGCTGGGGCAGGTTTTCTCCTAGTACTTCGGTTTCCCCTGCCAATCTTCATTCCACAATCACCCTCACCTATCATCTGTGGCTAGTACAATAGGCCAGAAGTGGCCGCAGTGCAAGGGACTTAGTCCCACCCCACTAGTGATAAAAAAAAGCTTGTAACGTTTACAGTTAGAAATTAGAATTAACTATAAAAGTCAGATACTTTGTACCGGCAAATACGAACAAAATACTCACTGCACCAGCGATTCCCAACTTTTTCTGGCGAAACCACTGATATGTACATAATAAAAATGTGTATTTCGCACACAATCACCATGTATTTTATTATATTTATCTTCGTTGGCTGGGATAAGGGGAAGGCATCTTCTGTATTGTTATAACTGAAAATGTACATAAATTATGTATGTATCTATCTATGGCTCTTGAGTCATTGTGGATCTTGGCCACTTTTTTAGTTTCTTAGTTTATACACAGTCGGTAGGACTCTTTAGACGGGAGATCAGCCCGTCGCAAGGCCGCTACCTAGACACAGAATAAACGCACAAAGACATCCATGACTCTATGGGGATTTGAACCCACGATCCCAGTGTTCGAGCAGACGTAAACAGTTCATGCCTTAGACCGCGCGGTCACTCTGATCGGCAAATTATATATTTTTCCCATTAAATTTGATCCTCAGTTTTCCTCATGACCTCCCAAGAAAATCGTGCTGTTTTTGCCTGTGCTAACCATGGAGAATAATACAGAGTAAAAGTGATAACAGTAAGTTTATGTAGCTGGAACAGTGGACCTGCATGTTTGAGAGCATGTGACTAACCCTCGGCTGAATCACAGGTACGGCAAGTGTCTGTCTTAAGATATCTCGACTGCATAGTTATTGCTAGCTTAACTGCCTTCAACGGGTTTATAAGTTGACTAAGTAAGTAAGTAATTAAGTGGCCTCCGTAGTCTAGGGGTAACGTTCCCACCTCATGACTCAAGGTACGCGGGTTCGAAAACCCGGCGGAGGTCGTGGAATTTTTAAGGGCGGAAAAATTCAGATAACAAGTCCTCCGGGAGGGACTTTAAGCCGTGGGTCCCGTGTCGTAGATTTACGGCACGTAAAAGAACCTCATGTCTCTAGGAGACCTCTGAGCAAAATTAGGCCAAGTTTCCCCGCCCAACTAGTTTCCAATTCCTCCGGTAGATGGGGGAAGTATCAGGCACCAATGTCAGAGGAGGGGGGACCTCTCTGGCAGAAAGGGACTAAAGTATTAGATACCACTGCAAAGTAGAGGGTAGAAACCTCGCTGGCAGAAAGGGGCTGATAGTAAGCACCAGTACCGGTAGGGTATGGAGACAGTAGAAATTAAAGGGGGACGCACAATGGACCAGTAATCGGTCTAAGTGCATGGGGAAACCCACCCCCTCAATACGGAATACGGAAGTAAGTAAGTAGAGAATTTCGTCAAATTGTGCTTCAGTTTTTGAGCGTTCTCATCACTTTTACGCTCACCACTTTCAGTGTTTCGCGGACCAATTCTGCGCACGCCACTTAGTCTAGGAATCAATGCACTATAGGAAGACAGCGTATGGGAAATAGTTGAAATTTATAGATAGATCAGTCGATATAGGACGGAATACGAGCTAGACGACCGAGGTTCAATTTCCCTTAGAGGCAAGAAGTTTTTCTCTATTACACAGTTTCCAAACGGAATCTGGGCCCCACCCAGCCTCCTGTCCAATAGACACCGGGGGCTATTTACCTGGGGATAAAGAGCTGAGTTGTGAAGCTGACCACTCAACTGCAGTGTCAAGGTCAGGAATGTTGGAGCTGTACCTTCATTCACCCATACGTGTTCATGAAGTGGTGCCTAATTAATTAAGCACAGGGAAAACTTTATCTTTTACCCCAGAGCCGGTCCGGACTACGTAGAGAAGAGAAAATTCTTGAGCAAATAATTAAATATCTGACTATGCAATTTACTCTCTGACAATTGAAACCGCGGCTTCACCAGTCATACAATCACCAGTAATTGTAAAATAAGCTCTAAGTAAAATGACAACCTGATGATGAACTTCGTGGATATCAAAAGTAGTTACATCATAAGTGTCCAGTATGATTTTGTTCCGTAGTTAATCAAACATTATCACAAGCTTTAAAGAATCAACACGTTAGTTCCAAATATACGAAGTGTCGGAAATGTCTTTGCTAAGGAAGATCCAAGTACAGTGGAATAAGCTACAAGCTATACAACTTCAGTGGGAAAGTGCGCGCGGCGGTACGACTCGTTGTCTACAAAATATGTTCCGTAGAGATAAGGATCAAGTTCTAAAACAAATTAGATTTGTGCATGTAGGTTTTCACTTCGTATTCTTCACAGTTTTCATCCACAGCTGTAGCAATGCAGTCCGTCCCTCTCTGCCTGTCAACCGTGATTGGGGGGTTCTTGCTCTCTCCGGCCCCGGGAGCTCTTTAGTTCCCTAATTTTTTTCCTTGTCACTACAGCCCCAGTGGGCCTAGGCTTACCTCCACGAACTTTCCGTTCACTTCGGTTTGTCTAGATCTTACACACACGGTAGGACTCCTTGGGCCGGTGATCAGCTCGTCGCAAGGCTTCTACCTGTAGACAAACACAGAAAAACGCACACAAACATCCATGCCCTGAGCCGGATTCAAACCCACGATCACGGCTTCCGAGCGAGCGAAGACAGTGCATGCCTTAGATCGCTCGGCTACCGTGACCGGCATTTCCCTACTTAGCAAGAAATAATTTTCTTTAAATTCCGGATAGAAGTATACTCTGTTCCAATTATGTTCGTTGATTTATTTATGTAAATAGTTTGTTGTGTATTAATAGAGATGGAATAGCTCAGTCGGTATTGCCGTGGGCTACTGTCTGCACAACCGGTGTTAAATTTCCCGTAGGGTCTACAATTTTCTCTTCTTCATGTCGTCCAGACCGGCTCTGTGGCCCATGTAGCCTCCTGCTCAATAGGTATGGGAGGGCTCTTTCCCCGGGGTAAAGCGGCCGGTACGTGAAGCTGACCACCTCCATCTAGTGCCAATGTCAAGAATGGAGTTTAACCTCCACTTTACCATATGTCTTCATAGTACTAGTGCTTAATTATGCACAGGGACAACTTAACCTCTTTTACCGTGCATTTGTTTATTAATATGTGCAATATGATTAAATGTTTAAAAATAATATAAGAATTACACCGAACTGTGGCTCCTTGTTTCTCATTCCTTCTTCCTTCATGTATTTCCCTCTTTGCCATCCACGTCTGGGATGACCTTCCAAGGTGAATTCAATATCGCTACGAGCTGCAGAGAATGAGTGTGGCCATTTCTTGTCCAGTTTTAGCTTCGAACATACCGCTGAGGTCAATGACCATCTTCGTGTCCGAATCAGCTTCTTAACCTTCGGGGTTTTCCGTCTAACCAGTGGATTAACCCCTTGGGGCCAAAATTTGCAGTGTTCAGGTCTAATTCTTGAAGAAGGTTCCACAGTGCTTGTTAGCACATCGAAGAGATGCTTATGCAGTCATTGGAAATTTCATAACAGGTTCTGTAGCCCGTTACATTGCAGTTTTCTCTATGATTTAGCACCACGTCATGAAAACATAGGATTACTTTCATCTAAGAATTTATCGCCGTTAAACCGAGGTCAAGAATATATGGATCTATACACCCATTCCCCCATACGTCTTCATGGTATGGTGTTTAATTGATTACGCACAGGCACGACTTTATCCTTTAAAAATTTCAGCGGAAATTTTATATTTTCTTTCTTTTTCAATTATACATTTACTGCTTAAATGGGACCGGGGGTTTTAATGTAGCCGTAGCACTGTAGACTCTCGCTTCTTCTTCAAGCATTTAGTTCGAATCTCAGTCAGATACCGGCTGTATTGACTGAGGTTTATATTGGCTTTCTGAGTCCGCCACGAGAATTCCATGGCAGTGCTTCAAATGGAACACAACCACTCCCTTCTAGACCCTTCCTATTTTGCATTCATGATTATATTTCCATTTCACACGACGCCATAATTATATGCCTAGCGCATGAAATTCCTTCAAATCCCACTCAGGCAGTGGATGATGTACGTCCTTGTCTTTTCTGCGTCGGTGTTGCCCCATGTAGGTACGAGCATTGCGATGGGAGGACACGCTTCTTATTGCCAGATGTTTGGAAGGGAATATCTTGGTTCTCACAACGGTCGTGATGAAGAATTCTGTCTTCGGGTTTATAACGCCTTGTAGTCCATCGAGGGCTCTGCTTGCTACCTTCGTCTTGCTGGTTTCTTGCTTGACTTATTCTTCGACTTTGAAGAAGGAAGCGACTTTTTCAGAACGCCGTTGGTTCAAAAGGACTACCTATCGTAGTGTCCCACAAGACAGAACTCCTCGAATCATATTCCGTTAAAGAAACTAATACTAATTTTGTAGCTGCCAGAAGGCTTGACCAATGAAAGTTGAAGCCGAATAAGACGTAAGAATTAGCGAGACGGCGTTCCTTCGTCTGTGACTCCGTGCTCTACGCAAAGATAAAGCCTAACTTTAACACCAGAACGTCGCTTTTGAGTGGTAATTGAATAAAAATCTGGTCGTAAGCCCCACATGGGAGCTTTATTCTAAGACAGACTGGCTGACTGAGCGTTGGTCGTAACGTAACACTCAGACTCAGGCTAAGCAACGAGTTAGTTGTTGTCAGAAGAACTAAGAGAGTCTGCAGTGGAAGCTGATTGAGAGGAGATGGCAAGAAACAAGACTTCATGTCTGCTACAGTTACAGTGAGACTGGTATAATTACTATGTTGAAATCCGTTGCGAGGATACGACTAGTGAAGACTGGGAACACTATTGTGTGTGTAGATAACGATAGCACTGTAATTAAATGCACTTCCGAGTGGTGTGTATAAGGCGTCAATAAATCCAGTCATCAATCCAGTCAGTAAGTCACAGACCCTCAAATACGTGACAATGTACTATAATGAGTTGTAAAGCGCATGAATTGTAACGGTTGTGGTATAATTGGAGAACATATCACCGCATCTGCCCGGAGAGACTGAGGAAATCTAAAAAGAATCCAGCTATGTTAGTCGGCGTCTAGAACTAGACTCAAACCGAGCATCACCGGAACACAATTCAGAAGCGTTGCCGCTGGAGCCAACTTACTGTGTATGTTTAAATACTGACCTTCATTACATATTCTTCTTCGGAGAGATGTTCCCTCGGCAGCCTGTCAAGGATGATTCGGATGACTTGAACTAACCTCTTTTAGGCTATGTCTAGTGGTGTAATTCTCTGGACAGACAAAGCCTAGGAGAGGCTAAATCAGAGTCTCCATAACAGCTGATGGTCGTCAACTCTTCTTGTGTTTCCTGTATAAGTCATCTTCATATTAGTCTTCTTGACTCCTTGACTGCATGGACGTAAGAATATGACAATTATTACGAGACAGTGGTATTAAAATTTCATTGACTGTCATACAGATTTTGCCGGTTCTTTCTGTTGTTCAGCAACATAATATTGATTCGACGTCTTCCTACAGTATTCAAGAATATTCCGTTTTTTTCGCAACATTTTTACTTGTTTTCTTTCAATGATCTGTTTTCTTTCTAAAGGGTTCTGACGATGGTATATGGCAATCGAGATTACCGGGTTTCTGGACTTTGTCCGTCGTTGGATATTCTAAAGAACACAACGTTTCGGAGACTGGATCTGTCTCAGTACTCAGATGAGATGGTTTGAGATATACACAGTTGGCCAAACTAATGGAAACACTACAGATACTGTACACATTTCTTTATTAACATGGTGTTAGACCACCTTTTGCCTTCAATATAGCCGAAGTATTTTCTAAATAGACTCTTACAAGTTTTGAACCGTCTCTAGCGCAATTTTATACCATTCTTCTTTAAGAAAATCTTTAAGTTCTTTAGAGATGTAGGTGGAAATCTATTCCACACTCTAATCTCCAAAACTGACCACAGTGGTTCAATGATGTTCAGATCTGGTGAATGAGCTGTACAGTGAAGATGTTTAAGTTCACCTTCACGCTCTATAAACCATGACTGAACAGTACCAACTGTGTCGATGGGAACATTGTCGTCTTAGAAAACTGCATCATTGTTGAGAAGTAACGTGTAGATTGTGGGATGCACCTGATTACCCAATCTGTCCACGTACTCCCTTGCAGTAATTCGGCCATTAAGGGTCAAAATGATACCAACAGAATACTGTACCGCGATATTGCTGCCCATCAATCACAGAACCTCCCCCGTGTTTCACTGTTGGGACCAGGCATTCCGGATTGTAGGCTTCCTTGGGTTCACCGAAAGCAAATTCTTCCTCATGTAGGATACAGTGTGAAAGACGACTCATCTGACCATATCACAAGCACTTTCCCAGTTGTCTGATGTCCAGTCTTATGGTCGTGACACCATCGTTCACGCATCTGTGCGTTAGTTTCATTAATGAGATATTTATAAATTGCAGTCTTACCGTGGATATTGGATTTGTGAAATTCACGTCGGACAGTTTTTGTGAAGAGGTTCGGCAGTAGGAATATTCAGTTCTGCTCTCCTGTCACTGTGCTGCAGTACTTCTGCAATTTTTCGAAACAGTCCTTCTCAATTTACGACGATATCATTCCATCAATATTGATTTTCGCCAACTGTTCCTCATTGCTGATGTCTTTCCATGATGTTCTCAATACACCTAATATTGTGGTAGTTCTTATCAAAGATGCTCCAACTAAACGGACACCAACGATCTGTCCTCTTTCAAAATCGGACAAGTCTCCCATTTTCCGATTCTTTCACACGGACTGTCACTCAACACAATCACTAATGTACTGACACGAGCACTACAGAGTGTAAACAAAAGGAAGAACATTCAGTGTTGTCAAATGAAGTTCTTTCAATGTAGCCAACATAAGTTCTATTCATCAGTCTCATAATGTTTCCATTATTTTGTCCACTCCCTGCACCTACTCTGTGGAGGCCGTAAGAAAGAGGTAAGCTCAACCACCGGACCACTGGTTGAGGTTAGCTCCACAGAGTAGATGTCTCCCACCCCGTTACCTGTGGGACAAAGGACGAAGGACAAAATATAACAACTCAGTAGTCACAGTTCTTTCAGTGATGCCTTCAGATCGAGCATTTGGATCTACATTTCTTTCAAACAATTTACCAGTGCGTAAAATCATACAGGACAGCCGTGTTTGGTGGAGAGGTCCTGTCAGTCCGTCCGCATATTTCCGCTCTCCAAGTACCCAACGAAATTCGCTGAAAGTGTCTTAGTGTCTACAATAAAAATGATAGAAAGAATTTAACTAAATTCTGCATTGGTGCGCTGTGGGACAGTGTCATAGCTCAGATGGTTAGGCGCTGGCTTCCCATTGTGGAGCCTCTGGTTCTTACCCAGATGATTTCATTTGAGATTCGTGGGACGCAGTTGCATTTAAGCAGGTTTTCTCTGAGTTTCTTCTATTTTTCTCTGCAAATCACCATTCTACTCTTGTTTCATATCATCTGGTACCGCTCCTAAAGCTTTACCATGGTCCTGAGCAGGCAGTACATTATCATATCCTCGGTCTGCAAGTTTTGGGGTTTATCTTTGGCCCAGCACTGTCTGATTACAGAGTAAAGAAATAAATTACCACTCTAATCCGTATTTAATGTTCTGCTAAGATATAATTTATTTAAATTCCTTAGAAAAGCTCTGACATTACAAAATAAAGTGTACATGAATTGTTTTACTGTATATAGTGAAGTTCTGTACCTCTTATTGCAACATTTTTGTCTGTGTCACACCTAACAAATTAATGTTTGTATGCCAGTTTTAGGAAATGGTTCATACCTATAGGTCGGAAGGAAGCTATATTGGTCTGAGTTAGTGTACTCTTCCAGTATTTACGAGAGTGAATTGAGAAGAACTGAGAAACTTCTGAGTCAGTTTAGCCTGTGTCTGGGCAAAGAATTAAAGAAGGGCCCTCCTGAGTATGAATTAGAATTTCCATTCACTCATACCACAAGATCTTTCCGACTATTATTTTATGGTACTTGATAGAAGTTGCCAGCAGTATTATATTTGTGTAAGATTTTAGGTTTTCACGGCGGTGACTATGAAGTATTATATACTTGTCACACTTTCTTCTGCACTTCTCGTTAGACATAATGTGCAGGCGCAGACAGTGTTTTCTTCTCCATGGGCTTGGCTCGGTAAAGGGACATTCTGTGGTCCTACAAAACAATAAAGTCCGTGGTCTCTAGTCCGCAAGCGAAGTATACCGAACGAGAGACCGCCGCTTGACGGTGAAGTTAGTGCCAAATTTACGGATAGATAGTGTCGCGTGGTCAGCGTAACGGATCCCCACGGCCGTTAATTTCGGTTTTCTAGACCGGAGCGTCTATTTCCTTGAAATAGCTTCTCAGTTATCCTCAAGAGGCCGAGTGGACCCCGTTCCAGACCTAATAGTTCTCAGACAATCTGGTATCGCCGGGAAACGAACCCGGAACCTCTGGATCTGCAGCCAGGAACTCTGGCCACTAGACCACAGAAGCGGTCCTCTGTGGTCCTACCTGTGGACGAATTATTCGCGGGTGAATTCCCAAACCCCATAAGATTCGATTGCGTTACCAGTAGACTAAGACAGAAGTCGCTTTCTTAGCCCCTGGGTAGGAGGGGCAAGGGTTAAAGAGTTTTAGAAGGACAATTCTTAAAACTTTCTTACATAAGAAGGCGGTACAGGCGCCAGAGGAGTTCGGCATTGAGGAAGTTCAAATTCGAATATAACATTCCTTTCACTGACGTAATCACATGTATATAGACAGAAAGCGGCGCCAAGTTTTTACACATGTGTATTATGATGCTGTGAATAGCCCTTGAAAAGTGAGGTTATGGAATGCAGTAAGATTCCTGCATATTCAAGGGTGGGTTATAATGTACACGACAAAGACGGGCCTATCGCATTTCACTTGTTGCGGCTGCTCATGTCGTGACATTAAGTAAGAGCTGGTCATGCAGCGTAGAGTGTAGAGTGGGCTTTGGTACTAATGGCAAATTTTCTAACGAATAATAATTAGATGGCATTGAGATCTGTCTGTAGAATGTGCAGGTAGTTCGTATATGTCATAAAAATTAAATTAATATACGTGTATGTTAGTACCGAGTAAGTAAATATAAATATGAATATAATCTCTTTGTAAAAGATTATGACGAATGTGTTAAAAAAACAGGATTATGTTTTGGACTTTGTCCATCATCTGGAATTCTAAGAAATGTAATGTTTCGGAAATTGGATCTGTTTCCGTCTTCAAAATAAATAGTGATGGCGTCCTGTGCTCTTAGGTCAGTTATAAAAAGCTTGCCTCAGTCACTGGACGTTATTGAGATTAACTGTTTCTAATGGATCCAGCAGAGTAGGTGTGTCCCATCCTTTCGCCTGAGGGCGGGAACAAATCCTGTTTCGGAATCAATATGTTCTTTAGAATAACGAATGTTGGACAGGGTCGCAGAACTCAGCAATTTTAATAGATCTGGCAAACTGAGGGTATGATATACGCAAGGAGACATCAGTTACACTGAAAACGACATGTGCGTAGATTGCAAGAGAGTAGACTGCCAAGATTAGTATACGTATATTATCCCAAACCGGTCTAGAAAACCGAGACTAACGGCCGTGGGGTTCCGTTGCGCTGACCACATGACACCCTGTATCCGCAAATTTGGCACTAACTTCGTCTACAAGTGGCGTTCGCTCGGTCGGTATAGTTCGCTTGTGAACTATAGGCCACGGAATTTATACAGTCCCAAAGAACAGAAAGACGTGAGGAAGAGGCAGAAGTAGACAGAAATATCTTTTTTCAGAACTTATTTCCTGTAAACGTTTGGAAGTTTTCCCTCTGTTCATATGTTTTATTTTGTATGCTATTGTATGCTACAAGCTGGAAGGTCGCGGGTTCAAGTACCGATGAGGTCATTGGATTTTTTTCAGTTGACCTAATCCTTCCAGCCGCACTAGGCCCTGGGGTTTACTCAGCCTCTAACAGAAATGGGTACCAGAAATTAATTAAATAATTTTCTTGGGGAGTAAAGCGCGGCCGGCGCGTAGGGCTGACAACCTTACCGCCATCTTTGAGCCGATTGTCTAGATAATGTGGGACCCTCAACGTCTTACAACCCTATGGGCCTTCACGGCCTGTTACAGGGATAGCTTTACTTTACTTACTTACTTACTTACTTACTATTTTTTCGTTTCCAGATACTTGTCCGCTATGAATCACATATTTTGGGTTTATTATCGAGTAGGAAAAATGTTATTAGAACTCTTGAGCCCTGTATTAAAATACGTTCATAATTTCATGAAGAGGTTACCCAGTATAGTGACGTCATGTCCTTGGGCCGCGCCATAGCTCAAGCGGTTAGTCGCTTGCTTTCCACCGCGGCGGCTCGGGTTCGATCCCGGGCCTGGTCAAGTGGGATTTGTGGTGGACAAAGTGGCGCTGGGGCAGGTTTTCTCCGAGTACTTCGGTTTCCTCTGCCAATCTTCATTCCATCAATTGCTCCACAATCACCCTCACCTATCATCTGGGGCTGGTACAATAGGCCAGAAGTGGCCGCAGTACAAGGGACTTAGTCCCACCCCACTAGCAAAAAAAAAATAATTTCCTGGACATATGTCTATATTTCTTCCTTCTCCGTACGGAAATTATACACAGTAGTGCTCCGATAGCAAATCATTGATTTTTAAATTTTCTGCAGTTACGGCGCTGATGGCAGGGTCTAATTTTGGCAGTAAACATTACGACCGTGGGCCTACTGAACAGACGCATGCACTGGCAATTGTTGGACGCACGGACTAGAGTGGAAATGATTATACCACATAATGTCAAGATGTACAGCTTCAATAAAATGTCGACAGAATTCTCCGATATTCTCACTTCGCAAAATGGTAATTTCGTTTTGAAACCTTCAATTTTGCCAGTCAGTTTTAAGGAGGAACCTTGTGTTCTTTTGAGAATCTAGGGAGAGCCTAATTTATAAAAGAAAGAAGAAATTCAAATAATGCAGTGTGCTGCTGTAATCATCATCTTGAAACAATATTTCCAGCAGGGTTTTCACTCTCCAGTAAACAGCGAAATTAGAAAATCCTTCGGAGCGGCTCCCTGTCTCCATTTTCTCCAAAGGCGAATTAAGGTAAATGGAATTTAGGCCACTGACTTCCAGAATGTTATGGATTCATTCAAATTCCTTTATTGTCATCATATCCCGCGGACGAATTCAACGAGTCTCATGGCAGTATCCTGATCTACTTTGACATAAAGGTAAGAATCACAGTCAGCCTTCAGACAGAACCAGTTAAATGGTGGGATTTCGCATGGATAGCACAGAGCAGGTGCTTCCGTCGTGTCCTACCTGTAAATGTAAGATTATTTCTGTACTTCAAGCACAGCACAGGTGAAGCTGTGAGCCGTGATAGCGTAGTCGGTATAGCGACTGGCTGCGGGCTGCACGGCCGAGGGCTCGGATTTCGAGTCCCGGTAGGGTGAAGAATTTTCTCTTCTCCATATTGTCCAGACCGGCTCTGGGTTTCACCCAGCCTCCTATCCAATTGGTACAGGGGGATCTTGCCCCGGGGGTAGAGCGGCCGATGCGTGAAGCTGGCCACTCACCTCCAGCCAGTGCCAAGGTCATGAAAATATGGATCTATACATCCATTCCGCCATACGCCTTCATGACGTACTGCTTAATTAGTTAAGCACAGGGACTTCACTTTTATCTCACAGGAGAAGCTCTGCACACCCTTGCCGAGCAAGTTGGCCCAGACGGGAATTATTGTGACTTTTTCTGGAGGTACCCTGCTCGAATCTCGGTCGGGACACGGATCATCCTGGCAGGCTTTTCGTAGCTTTTCCTCAGCTCCTACAGATAAATACAGGGGCAGAGGATATGAGCTCTTTCATAGTCTGTCTTATTCATTGTTCATTATAATGGAGCTGAGGTTCTTAAAGAGGCGACTGAAGAGTTCTCTGCTTTCGGGTATAACGCCATGAAATCCACCTAAAATCGGTCGACGTTTCAGAGGCACATTACGTGTGTCACACTAAAGATATCATAGTCTATTTTCAACGACTTATTTATTATTATTGAACATTTTTTTACATATTTCAAAAAGTCTGACGAAATTGCGTGCCGTGCTTCATATAATAAATAAGCTCGCCCCTATTGCAAAGTAACGTTTTATGAATGTAGCCGGAGTTCCTCACATGTTGGTTCGTTAACCGTCTCAGTTACTGTTTCGTTTATTTTATTTAATATTTATTCGGTTTTAGCGTATTATTCGACACTATTTAAAATTCTTAAATGTTGTATTTGATACAGAGTGATTCGGCTTTTAATTTGAGACTATGCACTTCAGCACCCTAAGGAGCCCGAAGGAATTATCAGATAGGCTGATGTCGTCTCTTTCGAATTGCTGCAATCTTGTATAATGTCTCCAAAGCCAGTTCTTACAAGTTGCTGTATTCTAACGGGTGGGTTCTGTATTCTGAAATTAATACTCCCAGGAGAATGTCGTCACCTATCTCGAGTGTTCAACGTCACATAACTTTCGAGTATCTAATGTTTTATGCAGGTTACGTTTTGCAATCTTATGTACATAGTAAGGGATATTGCAGTCGGTATAGCGACTGGTTACGGACTAGACGAACGAAGGGTCGGAGTTCGAGTCCCGATGGGGTCAAGAATTTTCTCTTCTCCAAGTCGTCGAGACTGGCTCTGGGGTCCACCCAACCTCATATCCAATGGGTACCGGGGGCTCTTTAGCCGGGGATAAAGCGGCAGGGGCGTCAAGCTGACCACTCACCTCGAACTAGTGCCGAGGTCAAGAAAATGTGGATCTATACACCCACTCCCCATACGCCTTCATGGCGTAGTGCTTAGTTAGTTAAGCAGAGGGACAACTTTACCTTTGTACACGTACATACTAGACTGCTTTTGCCCATTCTACATCCTCATCTGACGTGTAGTGGAGTGCCTGTGTTGTAGAGTCGCTGAGAGGAGACTGAGATCAGAACAATTTTCATACCCATTGTGTTGAAGGAAAATCGACCATGTCGATAACGTGAATCAGGCTTCAGAGTGGTTCACTAACGCAAAAGTGACTGATGTGATCTATTTAATGTTTTGAATATAGAAGTCTTGTGCACGAACGGAGCACTTCAACATCACTCACTCGTGGATCTGAGCCCTTCTTGAGAAGCTGCCAATTGCGCAGCTACTCAAGAACTTCCCAGCATTTCATGGTATCCGAAAGTTAATTACCGTGTTGACAAGAGCCCTCCACTGGTCCCTATCCTGAACCAGATCAATCCAATCCATCCCATCCCATCTATCACTCTAAGCTCTATTTTAATATTGTTCACCCACCTACGCCTTGGTCTTCCCAGTGGACTCTTTCCCTCTGGCTTTCCCACAAATATCCTACATGCATTCCTCTTTTATCCCATGCATACTACTACATACGCTGCTCATCTTATCCTCCTGCAATTTATTATCCTAATTATACTTGGAGAAGAGTACAAGTTATGAAGCTCCTTATTATGCAGTTTTCTCCAACCTCCTGTCACTTCATCTCTCTTCGGTAGAAACATGTTCTTCAACATGATTGTGGTAAAATGGAAATTGTTATACGTGTATCATATATCAAAACTATTTATGTGGAAATATTCTTTGCCGGTTTACTAGTGGCTGAGATGTTTCTTCATATTTCTGCTCAGAATTCAGACTGTGAGTATAAAATAGTATACGCTAGTTTTTAACATATTTTAATTCTATAGTACGTCCAATTAATATACACAATGTAATATTCTGCCAGCATAGCCCTTATTGTCTTAGAAGATGCTAGAAATTCAGGCTGGTATCAGTTATAATCATTAATCTTGATGACTGGCGCAGTTATATTGCATTTGCTATATGTTATCGAAGGTAACCTTCATACTTTTCGCTTTTTCCTTTTATTTCTATTTTGTATACTAATGTACAAGACTATTGGTACTGTAGTGGCAGAGAACGAAACGAAGACAAGATTAAAACTTAAATTTCAAACCTGCTTCAACAAGTAAAGAGGAAATTGAGTAGTTAGTGGAAATTAACCACAGAAGAATATTTCACTTTGTTATTTACATACAGCGCCAAGAAACAGTTCGATTTAGTTGAACATGATTCCGAAATTTATGTTTATCCACGCCCCGAAAACTGCACTGACTAGAATTGGAGTCTGCATGAGTTACAGAAGTGGAAACTGAGATTAAGCATAATCCAACATGCTTTAAACATAATATTTGTTGGACTGAGGTTATCATGGAGGTGACCATGAAGAGCATTTTCTTCTGGATGGTTTAACTCGTAGTTTCGGAGAAAGCCCCATGTTTCCGAGGAACATATCGACACCATCTTCAGGATTAAAAAATGAGTGAAACAAGACACTAAGTGAAGGAGGGGCTCAGTTTGCTGCCTGTTTATCCTGAGATATTATTTGGTCTACTTTCCGACCCTGAATATGCAGGCGATATTTTCCTCCGTATCTTTGGGCCCTTTTAATGCTACACACCGTTGCAGTCCAGAATTCAATATTTTCTTCATGCTATTCGTTTATTAATATTTGTCATTAATTTGCATAATTTGTCATTGTTTTGGCATAGCTCTTTCATGATTTATATCCGTGATTCCAGAAATACAACACTAGGCTTCCTTTATAAATTAAATTTCAGGATTCACTTCCTTGTAATTTCATTCAGCACCAAGTGAGAGTGGAACCACATATAATAATATGAATTATAACCGCTCACTCATTCATGGAGCTTAGCCCTTCTTGAGAAGCTGCCAATTGTGCAGCTACTCAAGAACTTCCCAGCATTTTATGGAACCAGAAAGTTCATTATCGTGTTCACAAGAGCCCTCCACTGGTCCCTATCGCAAGCCAGATCAATTCAATCCATACCATCCCATCATGTTAATTAAGTATAATCAAATATGTAAATGAACTTCCCTTTTCATTGCTGGTTACGGTTTTCTCTTGCTGCAAAATTTTAGTTTAATCAAATTAACTGTTGGTGAAATTAGATTCCCGGAATATGAAATTAATCGACACTGTTCTTTCCGTAAGCAAAATTTAAGCACTGAATTTTATAAAATTTGGATCTTATCTGCTTAATTAATATTCTTCTTAATTGTCGTACTGATTTCATGAAATGTGATAATAGTGCCTGCAGTAAGAATTTATTTCCTTTTACATGAGACGTTTCCTGTTATTTTATACTCGTTAAAATATTAAGAAACGTCAAATAATTTTAATTAAAGTCGTGAATTTTGAAATTAATTTGGATATCCATTTTGAATTGAAACCGCATTTTGTAAAAGTACTGTTACTATAGTTCTGAACTAAATACAAATATTAATCTTACCTTCGATTTTGCGCGCAATAAATTTACGAACATCCGTGATCACCAAGGCTGATGCGTCTTATTTTCTGATTGGTTCAAAATGCTTAAAGATTTCTTCTCAAATAAGACGATATGATAACATCGAGCTTCCTGCTAAAATTCACTTACCTTTCCTGAAATATTACATACGAATTCTGTGTCTTTAAATTCAATAATCACAGGATCTACGCACAAACGTTGTGTTTTACATAACAATTTTCCCTGCATTAAACGTCTTGGTTCTTACACATTTGTGACACCAGATGGCTCTGATATGTTCTCACGACGTTTATCTTTTATTTTTCTGATTCCTCTTCCTCCGCAATATCGACAATAAGAAGCAACCAACCACAACCCTTGAAGTCGTTTTAGAGTTGTTAACGCCCACCACACTCTTTAAGAGAAGAGTCTAGACCTGCAGAATTTCAGTTGCTTCTGTGATCTATGACGCAAGTTAATGTTAAGCGAGAAACTCATCGTTTCCGGTAATGGAACATCCATTTCAGACCTGTAATGCGATAACAGGAGGACCTATTATTAGTTATGTGGCGAGTTTAATATTTGTAGTGGAAGATTTGTTATTGATATGGTGGCAATTCTGAGAGTGGTGTAGAAGAATAATTCTGAATTAATCAGTGATACAGTAAACTGAAAATTAGTTCAACAGCAAAACTTACGGATGTCTTGTGACGGTGTGCTCGTATGGTTGTATCAGTTCATCACATTCGGAATGAATTTTAAGGTGGTTCCTTTAAAACACGTTAATGACTGCGGTCAAATATAATACTCTGTTTGTAAAAGACTGATCAACGACTGTTAGTTAGTTAGTTAGCTAGTTGTGTTTTATAACTGCGTGAACTGCGTACTTCTTTACAAATTAATACTCAATCAGCTTGTCAAGAAATTATCTACTTTTATGGAACCAAAGGCTTGATTGCCGTGTCCACATAAGCCCGCCATTGGTTTAGATCCTGAGGCAGATAAATCCAGTCTATGCCCTGTTCTTATAAACTCTGTTTTAATATTGCTCTCTCATGTACGTCCATTTCTCCTAAGCGGTGTCTTCCAGTCGATTTTCCGACTGAAATTTTTATGCACTCCTCATATACCTGTTAAAAACATAGAATTGTTTTATGTTATCTTTGGTACCAGTAATATAGTTAAACCAATTCGATGCCTCAGAATTATCTAGTTAATGTTTAATTTTGCAGGGCTCTATCTAATACTTGCTAAATTTTTCTACATTCTGTTTTTAAATAAACGCGACTCTTTTAAGAATAATGACTTCTATAGGAAGAGTGTTCATAAAAATTTCGGCTTAATGAGAATAATGGTCGCATTAGTTTCTTAAAGTGATCATTATCCAGCTAGATATGACAACATTGCAGAATTTGCTGACGTATTACTGGAGCCAGTGTCTTAACATTTTTGTGTGTCATATTGTTCAGTGCTTAAAGGATCTGACGGACCATGTTTTACAAACCTTAATCGTAAAGTACCAATGTCATAATTGTTCTGACAGTATTAGTACTGAAGACAAGTTCCATTTTCTACATCTGGATTATTAGGGAATCTAATTTGAGTCTCTTCCTTAATATGTAATTGAAGTCTTATTTTTATCATTAAATGGAGGCTGGAAATTATAATTTTAATTTAAATCTCACAGGCTAACTGAATATGGGTGTTACGTATCCCAAGAGTGTGACTTGCTGTATCTGAAAGTATCAGTAGTTTCATATTAACAGGTCACCAATAATATTTCCTGCATTTGCATAGATCGATACTGCTAGCAGAGTATAATATGGGAAATTTGCAAGTACGGACATACCAATAATTCATAGATGAATTGTGCAATAAAAATCCGTAACTTCAACATATGTATATTCATATTACAATAACATTAATCACAAAGACACAGAATATTCGTTATGAAGTTAGAACACGGAGACTGTGTTCCTTAATTTGATTATTAGTAAGGCTTCCTCGTTATTAAAATTACACCCCGGGACTCTACAGGCTGGGCGACAGAGAAGACGGAGTTCGATTCCCAGGTTGAGATTGTTCTCTTCTCCGTATCGTCCAGACAGACTGTGTGGCTCACCACCCTCCTGCAGAGGGCGTACCGGGGCCGATTTCCCCAGAGGAACAGTGGCAGAGGCGTGAAACTAAGCAGTCGCCTACAAGCAGTGCCGAGGTTAAGAATATTGGAGATATACTTCCACTCCCCCATACGTCTTCACACCACTGTCCTTAATTAATTAAGCCCGGCAATGATTTTACCTTTATCTCTTAACATTATTAGAACTAATTATATGCCCAGTATTTATAAGAACTGGTAGCTGTCTTGAAATGAAAATATTAAGAATGTTGAAATCCAGCCAATGCCGAAGTTTCTTATTAGAATTTTTCATTTATTTTGTTGTTCAATGGAATTAATTTACTCACCTCCAACTAGTGCCGAGGTCAAGAATACGTGGATCTATACATCCACTCCCTCATACGAGTACAATTTCAAGGCGTAGTGCTGAATTAGTTAGGTACAGGGTAAACTTTACTTTCACCTTTTATGGAATTAATATACAATTTCTGCTAAATTTATAGTTTGTTATAATAATCAACATCATAAAACTCTCCAAGAGTTGCATGAATCTCATCAGCCTGTTACCTAAAATCGAATAACCCCCTCCCCACTTTAATGCAACATAAATTTAAGGTTAAAGTGTCCCTGTGCTTAACTGATTAAGCACTATGCCTTGAAGATATATGGGGGAGTTGATGTATAGATCCACATTTTCTCGACCTCGGCAAAGGTTGGAGGTGAGCGGTCAGCTTTACGCCCCGGCCGCTTTTTCCCGGGGAAAGAGCACCCCATACCCATTGCCTAAGAGGTTGGGCGAACCATAAACCCGGTCTGGACGATATGGAAAAGTGAGTATTCTTGACCCTACCGGGACTCGGACTCCAACCCCTCGGTCGTCCAGCCTGCAGCCAGTCGCTATACCGACTGGGATATCCCGGCATCAGTAATTGTCTGTAATACCATAGAGTCATATAACTCCTCGCGGAGTAACATATTTGCTTATTGAAATATTCAGAGTTCGCTGTAGTGGTTCGCATTTTTGCAACGTATTCGGGAGGTACACGTTTCGAGCATTAGTCCTACCAGCTGTCTGAGCATTGTACTGTTTTCCTCTCGTCCTACTGGCAACGGAAGTAATATGCCTAAGAAAATCAGGCTACGCCAGCTTAATCCCTCAGCCTTGTAAAATTACAGTTCTTACCGCATCGTGAGCGTGTCCTTCTGTACACGAAGGAGCGTTTAAATTGAGTAAGAAAGTTAAATATTACCTAAACTGGATCTGGTGATTATATAATTGTACTTAATTAGTGAAATGGACCGTATTTACTGTACGGGTTTCGACGCAGTTCTGTGAGATACGAAACTTCCGCGAAAAGCAAACCCTTCTTCATGGTAGAGTACTTACAGTTTTCCAGTGACAGCTTCAGGTAGCTGATGGGAAATCCAGAATTATAACAGAAGATTCTATATGAATTCTTTATTGCACTAAACTCTTAGTCTATCCGGAAATTAATTCTGTGCCAGTGTACAGTAACAGCAGATCCAAAACTTAATCCACTCTGTATCCAATAATATTGTGAGATATTTTTAAAAAGGTTGATTTTTTTTTGAGGGGCTCAACATATTTCGCAAATAATCTGCGAGTCGGAAGTAATTATTAATTATTTTTAAAAAATTCAAACACGTCTTCTTGCAGGTAGGTCCGGAAATTTTGTTGTAAACCTGAGCAGAAGCTTCTAATTCTAAAAACACTTGTAACGAAGAAATTTTGCAGACATTTTGCCATACTATTCCCCGACTATGACGGAAGGAGCTACCAAATTGAATCAAGTCTCCGAACACGTAAGTCTCTCACGGTTTCACAGATTAATACATCAAAGTAACGAGATTTCGAGAGCAACACATAACTTGTAGTTGAACATTAAAAACACTGGGTATTTTTATGCGATGAACTGTGTACTTGTGCTGGGGGGCCACAGTGTTGAGCGCTTCTAATACTTGCGGTTGAGGAGGGGCGGGAGGGCGTTCCGAAATACCCAGGTATCTCTTCAGGGTCGGGATATGTCGCTAACCTTCACGTACGCTCAGCGCAGCAGTGGCCTATATGAAATGCCTCAAGATGTTAATGGGGGCGATATTGGCGCCAGTCTGGTCAGAAATACCATGGTTACAGTGACGTGAGATTCTACATGTCCATTCGAAGTTGCTGTATGAATTTATAATCGTTACGTAATATAATTTGAATAATTAAACCAGAAAAATTCACGTGCGTAGGACATGAAACACGTATGGTGGTGCATGTACTAACAGCTGGGCTCTGAAATATTGAAATAGCCTATTTTCATATCTCCCAAATAGTCCATGCTCTAAAGACGTTTCGGCTGTTTTTCTGAATGCATATATTATTGCTTGGAGCGTTCATATGAACACACGTGCTCAAGCTGTACTGCTTCTGTCTTGTATAGGGAGTATCGGGTTCGAATACAGGCCGATACACTTTTCTGTTATCACCTTTAGTCCCCACAGGCAAATGCAAATTCGAATTACCATGGCCGCTTCCTTCCAGATCCCTTCAAATTCTTTATTCATTGATGACACATCTTACCATTCGGAGCTACTAACAACTTTGTTAAATAAATCATAAATAAATAAGTTATTACTATTTGTGTCGTCCCAAATCCGCGGACATTCTTGATGTTTCATAACACGCTAGTTTATTTTCATGTTCGGGGATTTTTAGAATCTGCCCAACCCCCAAATTTCAAGACGAATTCGCTGCGCTATGCACTACCTGTCATGCCTGGAAGTTGCATGTTCCCACCCCAACACGAGGACGCGCCACTGTTTGCAGTACAGACTGCGAAACCCAAGTTAGAGACATGTGAGCGCTTGAACCACAGCCTTGGGATCGAATCCGAAGCCCGGATGTATGTTGGCGCCAGGTTCTGGGTCGTGAGTGGATATGATTTGTGAGAATGCCGGATGAGAAAACCATTGTTTGATAGGTAGCGGATATGACTCTAGAAGAGTCAAACGGAGCAGCTTGAAACATTCCATCCTTAGCAGGAACCCAGAATAATCTGAAACGTTTATGAGGTTAGTATTGTAGTTAAGCAATTGGAGTTCATGCCAATGCAGTTGAACTGTCGGTGAGGGAATTTTGTTTCAGTTATACTGGCCCTTCGTCTTTCATACCCAGAAGTCAAACATTTGATTGAGTAATTTATTTTTATACCGTAAATTTCTAATGTACATCTATAATGCATCTGTGCGTATATTGTGTTGATTGAAAGCAGAATAAAATTATCGTAGAACAGAACATGGCGCCACAGTTCAATATGTCTGATTCAGGAAGATACTTGATTACTACCTTTGCTCGCTCAGACGCTGGGATCATGAGTTCGGATCCTACTCAGGGCATGGGTGTTAGAGGTGTGTATGCGTTTATTCTGTGTTTATGCTGTCCTGTGTTTAGGTAGCGGTCTTGCGACGGACTGATAACTCGTCCGAGGGGTCCTACCATCTGTGAAAAACGATTACGGAACTGAATAAGAGGAAAGGGCCTGGAATGGGCTGGAAGATCCATCGAAAAAGAAAAAATTAACCAGTAAGATATTCAATGAATTGATTAGTCGGCTTTTTAATTGTTTAGTTAAACAGATACATTGTTGGTTAGTAGGTCTGTTACATCTTTAACAATTCATTAGTTTTTTGGACAGTTGCTTATTTATTTGATAATTTGTTCAGGTTTATTTACTCAGTTTGTTAAGTATTAATTTAGCTGAATACTCATGTGGTCTGTTAAATCTGTTAAATATTTAGTTACTTACACAGTTGGTTGTTAAATTAATTGATTGGTTGTCGGTCAGTTGATTAGTTTATAATGCAGTTGTGTAGTTGGTTTGTTATACATTTATTTATGCAGTTAATTACTGACAAATAGTTAATTATTGAGTTATTTGGTCAGCTGATTGTTTGTGCATGGCCGTCCTTTGTTGCGGCTCGAATTGTAAAACTCGTAGAATGAAGGAACAAATACGGGTGCAATGCAGAAGCTATTTTAAAAAGACAGAAACAAATACAATCTTGAAGCAACAGAAGACAGTAAAACATAGAGATACTTCCTAGAATTTATTGTACTTCTTTCGTGTATACATATATAATATACTTGTATATAAAAATTTCAGACATGATGGTGTATACCATTAGTTAGTTAGTTAGTTAGTTAGTTAGTTAGTTATTGGAGAGGGTGGGTTTCCCCATGCACTTAGACCTGTATTGGTCCATTGTGCTTCCCTCTATGATTTCTACCAGTCTCTATATCCTACCGGTACTGGTGCTTACCATCAGTCCCGCCCAGCCAGCGAGACCGGCTCTACTAGCTGAGAGGTATCTATAATGCTTCCCCCATCTACCAGAGGTATTAGAGACTGCTGTTGGGCGGGAAACGTCCGTAATTTGGCTCAGTGACCTCCTTTGGAGATATGAGGTTCTTTTACGTGCCGTAAAGCTACGACACGGGACCCACGGCTTAAAGTCCCTCCCGGAGGACTTGTTCCCTGAATTTTTCCGCCCTTAAAAATTCGACGACCTCCGCCGGGTATTTGAACCCGCGTACTACGAGTCATGAGGTGGGAACGTTACCTCTAGACTACGGAGGCCGCTGTGTATACCATTAAGTCAGTGAGTGACATTTTCCAGGAAAGCAAATGTAACCAGTGGGGTTTATTTGTATACATGCGTCACCAAATTGCGTAATAAATAATTATTTTATTTACTTCTCTCTGTGCATAGACGGGATAGCGTAGTCGGTATAGCGACTGGCTACGTGCTGGACGACCTAGGGGCCGGATTTCGAGACCCGGTAGAGTCAAGAGTTCTCTCTTCTCCACGTCGTCCAGACCGTTTCTGGGGTTCACCCAACTTCCTATCCAGTGGGTACTGAGGGTTCTTTCCCCGGGAATAAAGTGGCCGGAGCGTGAGGCTGACCACTCACCACCAGTCAGTTCGAGGTCAAGAAAATGTGGATCTAGACATCCACTGCCCCATACGCTTTCATGGTGTAGTTCTTAATTACTTAAGCACAGGGACAACTTTACATTTTTACTTCTCTGTACATAGATCTGGAAGCATTTGATGCTGTTACATCTCTCGGAGCTTCTTGCCCCTGTCGCTCCAGCCCACCACATGCTGCCAACACTTAGTGCGTGTTATACCATCTGCCTGAGAGGTTAAACCGCGTTGTTATCGTGAAATCTGTTGAAAGTGAAATTTTGAATTTAATGCATAAGAAAATATAACCCTTGCGTATGCCCGCCTGTATGTTTGTATGCAAGAATTTAAGAACTAAATTTCTCCAGAATAAATTACGTTAATATGGTGTTCTCATTTTCATAAATTTTCTAACGATGCTTTCAGTATTGGGAATACGGACCTATAGCAAGGCCGCGCCATAGCTCAAGCGGTTAGTTGCGGCGGCCCGGGTTCGATCCCGGGTCTGGTCAAGTGGGATTTGTGGTGGACAAACTGGCGCTGGGGCAGGTTTTCTCCGAGTACTTCGGTTTCCCCTGCCAATCTTCATTCCACCAATTGCTCCACAACCACCCTCACCTATCATCTGGGGCTGGTACAATAGGCCAGAAGTGGCCGCAGTACAAGGGACTTAGTCCCATCCCACTAGCAATAAAAAAATAAATAATGGGCCTATAGCATCGGATGATTGAATGGTAGATAAATGAAGATGAATTGGGAAGGATTTAGAAGGATTCGTCCGTGGCATAATCAAAATGTTATCTCGGCATTTGCTTGGGAGGAACTATGGAAAACGACTAAGAATCTTGAAGAATGCCGCACTCTGGAATGTGTCGCCGTGTAGATCTTATGTAAACTGACGTTTCGGAGGAACTTATCGCCTCCATCTTCAGAGTAGAAAAATCCGCGAGCAAGGAACCAGCGTGAGCAGGTGGCTGCAGTCTGTTTACCATTTATTTTACTTCTCATCACTATTTTGACATATAAATATTAGTTGTCAATATTTAGTTCCTTTTCTCCCAATGCGGTTTGGTGCACAAAAACATTCAATTTACTTTCTCAAATTTCATCTCCTTTAGTGCGGGTATGTGAGTATACAGCAGTATGAGATTCCATTACATATACATATATCATGAAAAATGAAAGTTTCCCTGTTAGTTTCGTGAACTAAACATAGACCTACAGATGGACATAACCTCCCCATTTTGTGTTTATTTTATAGACTTAATAACAAATGCGCTAAAAATAGTTGCTCATTAACTTGAAAAAATTAACCGAATTGTTAAACCTACGGGACGTGGTACACATAGATACCTTATTTTTTTTAATTCGCTTAGGGGGGGTGCAGTTCCAACTGGGTCCACTCGCCACAG
The DNA here is from genome assembly GCF_002891405.2 of Cryptotermes secundus. Classification (NCBI taxonomy): domain Eukaryota; kingdom Metazoa; phylum Arthropoda; class Insecta; order Blattodea; family Kalotermitidae; genus Cryptotermes; species Cryptotermes secundus. The sequence continues at coordinate 623,596 of NW_019719366.1, read as the reverse complement.
CGGCCACTGATTGGCTTATTGTGGCCTGCCCCGAGTGGTTATGATGATGGAGAATTTGGTGGAGTGAAGATTGGCAGGGGAAACCGAAGTACTCGGAGAAAACCTGCCCCAGCTCCACTTTGTCCACCACAACTCCCACTTGACCAGACCTGAGATCGAACCCGGACCGCCGCTGTGGAAAGCCAGCGACTAACCGCTTGAGCTATGGCGCGGCCTACACATAGATGCGTTTGCGCCCTCAACTTTTAAAATGTTTGTCAACGTGACAGCTATCAACAGACCTACATCTTCACGTCTTGTCAGTCTTACTTTACATGGTGCAGAGATAATTATAAAAGGTCCGCATGAGTAATATTTCAGAAAAACTGAGAAGGAAGAATAGGGAAATATGAAAAGGAAGATAATTTTTACGTCATGGAGAATTTTCTGTATTTGAGTGACGTGGAGCGATAGGATGTTAAGTCACCTGCGCCGCTCTTGCACCGTAATGCACTGCTGTCCTGGCCGGGATTTCCCTGTGCTATGTATGGAATGCGGGAGCAAGTCTCACTTCGTAATGGTTTCTTCAAGGAGTCGGCGTATTTGGATATTTGATGGGGCCTTCTGCCTTCGAGAAAGAGGAAGAGACTGATCCAGATCATGTTGTTAGGAATTCCTATGACTGTCATTACCAAACGGGGGATTAGTCACTCCGAATTATTTTGGTACGTGGCCATAAAGTTGAGGTACAGCGTGGCCCATTGGATATGCATTGTGCCATGAGTAACAGTCTTAAGATACACAGAAATACCCTGCCAGTATCGCGGTTTGAAACTATCTGCTTTTCTCCATTTGCATTCTCATCTGCCAGCAATGTTTGCCTTTATGTATCCACGCATTTTAAGTTGAGTAATAAAAGAAAAAAACCCATAACTTCCACACCAAGAAATTCACAGCTGTAATGGCATCCCAAACCAGTTTTCTCGCTTCTACATTACCGCCGCGATACATCTGTTTATCATGATTTCTTTTTCATAATTTATGTCCAATATATTTATAGTTTTGTGTCTTTTATATTTAGTGAAAAAATGGACAACTTAGGATTTTATGAGTGTTAATATCTAATGTGGTTCCCCAAATTCCCAGTTTCCTCTAAGTTCTTGCCGCTTGCTCTTTCACTAACTTTCACTACTATACATGGTTTGAAGTTCAACACGACTGTAAATAGTGAAAGTCTTTCTGACGACCAGGCTTGTCAATGTAAAATTACGAGTAGGGTGCAGCTTTTCGAAAACGTCTCCGTCTCCGTCACCCCTTAATGAGAAACTCTCTCCGTCAGGATCACTCATTAATTAGAATCTGTATCCATTTCGATCGCCTCCTGAGAATGAGAGAACTGTTATGTTATGCCTATATTTCTTAAGTTATATGAATTGAGTACTCGTGTCAAAAAGTTACTCTTTTCTTCTCGCATTAAATTCGATCAGAGTGTTGCATGCTTAATCCAGCATTGAAATCTTCCACTTTGGTCAGCAAAACACATCATATACTCTACTCGGTGACTACTAAATTGCATTCTCCCTTCTGTGTCATCATTTCCGGAAAAGATGAGCTGGCAAAATGACTTGGACGCTGGAGTTAGATTCCTGCCAGGGGCCTGGATTTATATCTTCACCGTCTGTCTCTTAACCAATAAGTATTATGAGCTATTTTCCCGGAGACAACGCTACCGAAGTATAGTATTCACCTATATCTAGTGCCAGGTTCTAGAATGCGTGGAGATTTACAGCATATTTATATACGCTTTAACGGAATACAAGGCGAGTTTGACTTATTCCTTTGCTGGAAGTAAGTTTTAAAGACTTGGACTATGGTGTGGTCCATTGTTTGAAACAAGTACTTTGGAGGATTTTAAGCTCTCGCAGCAGTCTTTATGGAGAGTACTATCTTCTGAGATACACCGCCGTATAGTCAGTTGAAAGTCAAGTGACGTTTCGGAGGGACATATCACTTCCATCTTCAGGTTCGAAGAATAAGCCGAACAAGATATCTTGTTGCCACTTGCTTTCAAGCTGGTATGGCATAGAAACCTCTCCGATTGCAAACATGTCGAGATATTTATAAAGCAATGTGTATACTGTAATGTAATCTTTATAATAATAATAATAATAATAATAATAATAATAATAATAATAATAATAATGTGACAATAACCAGAAATATCTCACCAAGAGCTTTCTCATTTCTGTCAACTGAACACGAGAATCCGAGAGGAGCTTGCACTGTAATTAGGCTTCCAGCTTCAGTTGCACATTAAGGGCACACTAAAGAAAACATATTTATGATGTTGGTCTAAATATTGAGCATCTGATTATAAATTGTAACTGTTTCAGAGAGTGTAGGAACTGGAAAAAAGCAACCGCTGCCTATTTCAAATTAATGTTTTTAATTCCTACGTAAATTGAATTTTGAGTGTTTTTTTTCATTTCCAAATATTTTAACTTCATCATATTTTTCAAAGGATAAACGTCCTTCGAAGAGATCCTGAAAAAAAAATTGTTGTAGAATTGATGTTCTGGATTCAAATACTCAAGGATGTTAGTGTTAGAGAAGTATATGAAATTCCTAAGTTAGCTTTGTGAAATTCGGGGTGAATATAAACGGAGGATTTGGTGAAACATCTCATTGCAATTTCACAAAATCTGAATTTATGAGATTTAAAATGTTCATTGTAACGAGCATTCAGCAACGTTTACTATGCAGTATCTACGCTCGAACTTTTCCATCCGGTATCCATGTGGGTCAGCAGACAACGCCAGTGGCGCTAGTGTAGTAGCAAGGTCTTCTCGGTGTTCTTGCGGAGGTGAAGGCCGTTTTGTTCCTGTCTGCTGGTTGCCATAGCAACTGTTTACTCACAGAGAACAACAGGACACAGTAGAATCGGTTAGATGGAAAAGACAACATGTCTGCTCTTCAGCCATTGGACATGTACCGTTTTCCAACTAATTGGTTCAGTTCACTAATATTACATATGTAGAACATTGCTCATTGCTCCAGGATTCTAGTGATTATCTGCTTCACACTCAATAGGCCTACATTTCGATTCCAGTTTTCACCTTTATATTCACAATTGTTGTAATGGCACCGTTTGCCTGAAGAAGTGTAGAGATGCCTTTCCGACTATAGACCTACCTCCGGCAATTGAAAATGTGCAATATTTATATAATGGATGGACCATCGTTTGAGATTTGGGTTTCTCATGGCAATAAATAAAATGTTACTATCTTCTGGAATATGACAACTTCTAGTTCTACAGATACGTGTGAATGTTTCGGAGGAACGTCCGTCTTATATCCTGAAGATAGCGTCACATCCCAGAAGATTAATATTTTTTCTTCTGGATAGATCGAAGGACATCTTGAAATTAATATAAGAGGGGAGGTTTTGAAACATCACGCAGTGTAGTCAGGTAGAAATTTACCGACGTTTCTACATTGCTACTTGTTTATTTTGATTTGTTTTATTCTGGTCTGTCACACCAACAATATTAAAAATGATAAAACAATTCCGTCCAGTGTGACTGTTGAAGCTTTCGCTACTTCACTTCTTAGCACCTAACATGTTTCGGTCCCTGCAGACCATCATCAGAGGGAACATCAATACATTGGGTGTTTTGATTTTTAAAATACATAAATATACAATATTTGTAATATACACTTTATACAAAATCCAAATTTCTTACAACTACAGCAACTGTCCTTGATGAATTAAAGTATTTTTTCAACTTTTTGTTATATAAGTTAAAATTCTTTAACCGAATTGGTTCGTGTCCCTTGCCCTTTCGTTTTTCTTGACGGGGCCGAACTTGTGCCGCCTGTCTTTCTTGGGAAGGTAGTGCTTATTGTCGTCCTATGTTTGTTCGTAGCGTGCTGTGTTGTTTTTACTGTTTTTACATCACGCTACGAACAAACATAGGACGACAACAAGAACTACCTTCCCAAGAAAGACAGGCGGCACAAGTTCGGCCCCGTCAAGAAAAACGAAAGGACAAGGGACAAGTACCTATTCGGTTAAAGAATTTTAACTTAAATAACAAAACGTTTAAAAAAACTTTAATGCATCCCTCTGATGACGGTCTGTAGAGACCGAAACATGTTAGGGTGTTAAGAAGTGAAGTATAAAAGCTTCAACGGTCATACTGGATGGAATTGTTTTATCATTTGTACTACTTGTTTAGTTCACTCTTTGACCTGGAAGTGGAAACATTGCTTTCTTCTTAGATGTCGGTAAGTTTCTCCTTGACTACATGGCGTAACATTGCAGAAGATAGGCACTACCGTGAGAACCTCAAATCCAGCCGTTTGTTTTAGAGTATTCCTGAGGCAAATTTGAAAACGAGAAACAGGATTTTGATGAAATTGACATAACTAAGGAGATAATAATAATACTAATTCAATCCGCAATTCAATCTTTATATCTATGTGCCGATTCAGCAGCTACAAAGCCAATTACAGACAAGCCACAGTGTAGATACTGCTAATCACGTTAAGGACAAACACAATATAAAGGCAAAAAACAAATTACAGGCACGCACTGGACAAAGGAAACACGTTAATACAGAACAAGTGAACAAACCAAAACGAATATGAAGAGAAATACACAGAGAACGTAATAACTAAGAACTACATAACAAAGAACCCTGAATATTATTGACAAACTTACGTAGAAAATTATAAATTATAATTGAGAGAACGCTCCGATTGCAAATATATCGAGATTTTACCCATCATTCTGATAGCATAGGCGCACCAAGCAGAAGGACAGTGTGGTGGTAGTAGTCATTATTATTATTATTATTATTATTATTATTATTATTATTATTATTATTGTTGTGTAGCGATATTGCCAAGCACGAAATCAGCGCGACATGTTGCTGGCAGTGCACTGGAGCCAGAGAGTCGCCCGACCTTGCCAGGCAGGAGGCCCGGCCTTGACTACAGAGAGGCATGTGAGGAACGCGACAGCCGCCCCCACTGTCCCAGCCCATCCTCACACATGCTATATATGGCAGTGAGGGGTGGGGTCGGTATCGCAGCATACCGCTCTATCGGCAGCTCGTCCACTTCCTCGAAATATTTTTAGATCTGTAAGAATTTATAGCAGTTTATTGATATGTGGGCTTCACGGCAGTATTACAATTACGGACTTGTGGAATGTGGTGTCCTCCAAGCTGGTAGATAAGTATAGACGTATCAGATTAACCCGCTGTCTTTACTGCCTTTTCGTAAGAATTTCAAGAAGAAATCAGCCTAAAGCGTCATAAAATTCAGTTGTCATCATTACATTCCTTCATTCACAATCCTAACTCTAAACTCATCAACAGTCTGATTGTGTCCACGCTTACAGAGACTTAAGCTCTTTATGTTGCGGAGCATTTGCATCAAAATAATTTTATCTCATACTGTATCGCTAATTTACCTCCTTAATCTTGCAGGTCTCCTCTCATCCAAAATAATGGCACCTTTTCTTTTTCCTTCGCACTACAGCCCCAGTGGGCCTAGGCCTACCTCCATTAACTTCTCCCTTCACTTTGGTTTTTCTAGATCTTACATATTCGGTAGGACTCCTTGGGCGGGTGATCAGCTCGTCGCAAGGCCTCTACCTGTACATAAACACAGAAAAACGCACACACACAAACTAAACATCCATGCCCTGAGTGGGATTGGAACCCACGGTCCCGGTTTCCAAGCGAGCGAAGACAGTACATGCCCTAGACCGCTCGGCTACCGTGACCGGCATGTCACATAAACAATTAATAATCTTCCGTACACTACCGTTATATTAAACAACTATATCCCTATAAGGTATATAGTTATTGTAGTATATATATATACTATATATTATATATATATATATTATAATTAGACTATACAAAACTACAATTTTGCCTGTGGTTCTGTATGGGTGTGAAACTTGGTCTCTGACATTAAAGGAGGAACATAGACTGAAGGTGTTTGAGGACAGGATGTTGAGAAGAATATTTGGGCCCAAGACAGATGAAGTGACAGGAGGCTGGAGAATACTGCATAATGAGGAGCTTCATAACATTTACTCTTCTCCAAGTATAATTAGATTGATCAAGTCAAGGAGGATGAGGTTGACAGGGCATGTAGCACGAATGGTGGAGACGATGAATGCGTATAGGATATTTTTGTGAGAAAGCCGGAAGGAAAGAGACCACAGGGAAGACCAAGGCATAGGTGGGTGGACAGTATTAGAATGGATCTTAGAGAGAAAGGATGGGATGGTATTGATTGGATTGATCTGGCTCAGGATAGGGACAAGTGGAGGACTCTTGTAAACACGGTAGTGAACCTTCGGGTTCCATAAAATACTGGGAAATTCTTGAGCAGCTGCAGAATTGGCGGCTCCTCCAGAAGAGCTCAGCTCCATGCGCAAGTAATATCCCTATAAGGTTTGCTGTGGCTGTTACTCTTTTGTTATTTTTCCTTCACAATGTAAGTGAAATCTTTTTTCGACGCCAAGTCGTTACCACATGTAATCATCAACGCAAAGAATATAATACTGTAAACAGTATACTGCTCAGTCAATGCAAGCGTCCATGTGACTTGACACTCTTCAGGTGACCGTTTAGCCCCTTCTTATTCTGAAGTGCTAATTATGTATGTCAGAATAAAAAGAAGGACGTAAAAAGGTAAATTTGTCCATGTGCTTAACTAATTATGCACTATGCCATTATTACATATGAGGGAGTGGAGTTATAGATCCACATTTTCTTGACCTCGGCACTAGTTGGAGGTAAGTGGTCAGCTTCACGCCCCTGCTGCTTCACCCCCGGGGAGAGAGCCCCCGACCATTGGATAGGAGGTTGGGTGGACACCAGAGCCTGTCTGGACGATATGGAAAAGTGACAATTACTTCCTCCACCGGGACTCGAACTTCGACCTCTTGACCGTCCAACCCGTAGTTGACTTGTGTCTGGACGCTATGATGTGGCAAATAAATTTCAAACAGAAAGGTTTAAGAATATAATTCCCACGCGAGTACCCTGCACATGACGAGAAAAGCGAACTTCCCCCCACCCCAAGATACAGGCTGTACACTTCCTTTAAAGCTTCCTTTTGCTGCCCAGTAGAGGAGGCTTTCCATTGACTGGCAAAGATTCATTCATTATTTGAAAGAGAAAACACACGATCTTACAAACCTGTAGAGCATTTTTAATCTGCACATGTCACAAGTCTGATAAATATCGGATATGATTTCAATGAAATGCGCTAGCACGCACACACGCGCACACACAAGAAATTCATAATGCAAGACCGGAACAGTTTGAAGGCTACACAACTTGCAAGAAACATCTCAATGTACCAACACCGCATATGAAACATTTCAGTGATAGAGTAAATCGATATTTCATGGGCATGATCCGGTTTATGAAAACGTGAACCTTTTTGGAGCGAGTTTAATGGTAGACAAGCGTGAAACTTATTGGTGATTTCAGTACTGGAGTGATATGAAACTAGCCAGANACGTCGGTTAACACCACTTATACACGGTGCCAAATCCCAGAAGACTGCTTTCTTCATAGTCACCGCCGTGAAAGCCTCAAATCTTACATAGCCAGAAACTCTTGAATTCTGGAATGACAGATTTATTGGCGAGTTCAGTAGTGGGGTAAGTTAAATTTTATTATAAATTGTTCAGTTCTGGAGTAACTTGAGTTTCATTGGCCAATTAAATGCTTGAGTAACCTTAGGCTTTTTATTCACATTTGAATCATGGAGTGATAGATTTATTGACGACTTCAACCCTGGAGTACCGTGAAAACTACAGCGGAGTTTAGTGTTAGAGTTATTTAAAACTTAGAAACATTTTAATTTTAGAGCGCCATGAAACTTTCTTGGAATTTTGAAAATGGCGATATAGCTGCCATGACGAAAAACGGAATTATAAACTATACAGAATGCATAATAAAATGTGTTTGAAGGGATATATCTTTTGAATGGCATTTTAAATGTTGTAATATCGCACAAATATACTATGTACATATATATGTAATTCACAGTTTTAATCCGTCTGTCCATCATGCTCTCTGTCTTAAAAAGGAAACAAGTTAACTGATAGCGGGTAAACTGGAGCACAAAAATTTGTTTTAGTTGGAAAAAAATAGAAAATATTTTTTTTTGTTATACAAAGGGATTAAAATCAGTTTATTACTCAAACAGGAGAAGTGGTCGAAACGTGAAAACATTCATCGCGTAATCATATATTTCAATAGTAACTTGTAACGAAACAGTGTTGTTTAATGTTTATTCTTACTAATTGAATTTCTTCTAGAATTCAGTTTAATGTACGGTTATAAACATTAGAATGATCAAGTCATGGAGGATGAGGTGGGCAGGGCATGTGGCAAGAATGGGGGAGAAGAGAAATGCATATAGGATATTGGTGGGAGAGCCAGAAGGAAAGAGACCACTGGGAAGACCAAGGCGTAGGTGGGTGGACAATATTAAAATGGATCTTAGAGAGATAGGATGGGATGGTATGGATTGGGTTGGTCTGGCTGAGGATAAGGACCAGCTGAGGTTCTTGTGAACACGGTAATGAACCTTCAGGTTCCATAAAATGCTGAGAAATTCTTGAGTAGCTGCAGAATTGGCGGCTTCTCTAGAAGGGTTCAGCTCCATGAGTAAGTTAGTAAATAAGTACGGTTATAAATTTTCAGGATTTCAAAGCAATATAAAGAAAACAGAACAGAGCAGGACGAGAGATCACAGGAATTTTTACCTCAAGCACTTGGCACACTGAAAGCACAGAAACCAGTCGTGCGCAATTCCAATGACATAATTAGCCGGAACTCCGGTACTGGAGTGTGTGCATTTCATTGCCTGTAATGTGAGATGGTGCTGAAAAAATATAAAAGAGATGAGTAATTATGAAGAAATGCTGAGGTGATGCAGAGGACATTACATTTTGCTCTTTGTTTATGAGGAAAAATCGAAATATTCAGTGAAGCCTCTGTCTCGGAACCTCTCTTACCATCATGAATCTCACATGCGCCCCGAGAATCGAATTCGGCCAACCTTGGAAGGAGCCAAATGCCGTAGCCACTCAGTCACGGCCTCAATCACAAGAATTGTCTTTTCAAGGTCACAGAGCGACATTTGTGCCAGTTCAAGAACGTAGAGACGTTAAATCTAATTAACCACCAGGAACACCGATGTTCACGAAATATCATTTCGGATTTTTCTATACTGACACGCTAGTCTAAAAATAGATATTTAGACACAGTTTGACCTCAAATGAACATCTATGGGGCATAAAAATGATTATTCGTAAACTGAAAGAGATAGGAGGAAGTCTAGAAGATGTATGGGAATTGAATAAGACAGAGAGAATGCTACACACTGACCTCCAGACTCGCCGGAGACTCCACAATGACGCCTGTCCCCCTTCTCTCGCCCTTCCTTAATTCTTATATGTACCCGTATTTTTATTTCCAATTCCTCCTTTATCTCTGTAGTGTCATATTTGCTTGACAAGTTGTGTTTTGTATACATACAATTACACACGTAATTATATCTCGGAACGTTTATGTGCATGCGTACCTGCATGGATCGAAAGTTGCCATGTAATAGACCTCAAGGCTTTTATGGTAGCTAAGGAATGTTTTAGATAATTCGTCAGCTTAAGCAAGCTTTAAACTATTCGTAAATTCCCTATGGAACACGTGTATCTTAATCTGACATGCTTGTAGCAAGTGTATATCTGCACAGTGGCTCCGTTTTCAGTACCAACTGACGGAATTTGCAACTCACAAATGTTACTTCTGTTTTGGTTTATTCTGTGAAGTTGTCCGAGTCGGGATAGCTCTGTAGGTATAGCGACGGGCAAGGCCGGGGTTCGAATCACGGCAAGAACTGGCACACGGCGCTTTTTCCCCGCGGATAAAGCGCCCGAGGCGTGAATCTGGCCATTCATCTCAATTAGTGCCAAAATCGATAATAGTGGAGCTATAACTCTACTCTCCCATGCCTCTAATTGCATAGTTCTTAATTAATTAAGCAGAGAGACATGTATTTGCATTATATAGTGACGATAGGTGAATGATGAATTTAAAAGGATTTCGAAGGGAGTGCCTGTAGCATAATTGAAGTAATATCCCGGAATTTGCTTGGAGGAATTGAGGAAAATCACGAAAGATCTGTCAGGTTACTCTGATGCGCGGCCGAATATAAGGCTTCAACAACTTGCACGCAAGAAATTGCATAGTGACAAGTTGTCTTTGTGCTTAATTGTCACAATACAAAAAGTACTGACGAATTTAGGTGAAACTCCATGCATTCTTCAACTCGACATTAGATGTGAGTAATCGCCTTCATGATAAGTCCGCTTTACCCCTGCGGAATGATCTTCAAGAGCCTAAACTAGTGTTTCTCAACCGACGAGCCGCGGCCTGGTAATGGACCCTCATCTTATAAAAAAGAATTTACCGGGCCGCGACCTCATAGAATTTGAGAAGCAGTGGTCCAGAGTCTAGACTCTAGACTGTCTGGAAGCGGCGGCGAAGACAGAAAGAGTTTGCCATTCCGGAAATCAACCCCTTGTCATTCATCCCGTAAACATTTCGCTGATCGGGTATTTATAATAGGGTTTACACTTACAAGGCTCAAATCCCATGGAACCCTAAAAGTCACACTCCAGTCATAAGGGTTTCCACCATTGAGGTTTATCTACTTCCTGACAGCAGCGCTCTGCTTGGCAACTTGTGCGAGGTTACAGCAGAATGTGGCTTGTGGAGACGCAAGCAGGCAGCGGCCAGTCGACGCCAGCTGGTATGCAATATAACCTCAATTTTTCCCTCTCCATTCATATCTTCTCACTCTTCGTTGTTAGTCTATCTCCTCCTCTTCCTCTTCTTCTTTCAACACTCAAGTAGTCTTAAACCAGCAAAAAAATCTTGACTTGCTGGTTTCGCCTGTTAATTATTGTGCTGTAATAAGAAAACTTGTTCTACATCCAACTTACGTCACACAATACGTAATACAAAAGAAAAAAAAAGAGGCAAAGTTCTTTCTGTGCTTAATTAATTAAACTCTATGCAATGAAAACGTAGGGGGAGGTGAAGGTATAGTTCCAAAATTGTCGACCTCGGCACTAAATTGAGGTTAGTGATCAGCTTCACGCCCTGGACGCTTTTCCTCCAGGGAAATCGCCCCATGTGTCCATTGAACATGAGACAAGTTGGGCTCCCAGAGCCTGTCTTGACACTGTGGAAAAGAGAAGAACCTTGCTTCTCCCTGAACCCTTGGCCTTCCAGCCCTTAGTCCGTCACTATACAGACTGACCTATACTACAGTATGTAGTATAGTATATATATAAATTCAGATAGAATATAAATTGGAAAGCGTGGAAAATGTGCAGTGGAGCAGAACTTTGAAATGCGTCATTTTCCTCTGATCAAAAATCGCTATGCTTAACATTAGCTCTATAGTTTGGATTATTTACATCAAAAATATTTACAGCTTATATTGTTTTCTGGAGCCGGGATAGAGACGGGCTGCATGGCCAGTGTTTGATTCCAGGTAAGAGCAAGTAACATTTTCCTATTCCATAGCGTTCAGACTTGTTATGGGGCCCACTCAGCCCCTTATCCAGTGGGTACCGAGGGGAATTTACCACTAACCTTCATCTAGTGCCAAGGTCAAAAATGGTGGGGCTCTAACTCCACTCTCCCACACATCTTAGTGGCGTGGTGTTTAATTAAGCAAGCACATGGATAACTTAATATTTACCTTATATTCTTAAGGCAACTAAAACAAAGCAGCCCTTCTTGAGAAGCTAAGAGTAGCTCAGTTACTGAAATATCCCAGCATTTTAGGAATCTGAATATTATTACGTTTTCACAAGAGCCCCCCATTGTTCCTTACCCTGAGTTAGATGAATCAGTTCAGCAACCTTCCATGCTGTTACTAGACGGATCATTTTAATATTAATCTCCCATATATTCCTTTGTCCTCTTCGTGGTCTCATCCTTTCAGGCTTTCAGACCAGAATTTGTGTTCTCTTCTCTTATTTTCCATGCAGTCTACATTCCCCGTTCATCTCATCATCCTAATATTTGTCGAGAGGTGTGAATTACGAAGTTCCTCGTTATGCAAATTTATCCATCTTTCTGTTACTCCTTCTAGAGCACAGCAGTCTCGTACACCAGTTGTGAAGATAATTGTTTGCCTGATAACACTTCTGCCACACCAAAAGTTTGACGTTCTCATAGCGATGGATATGGGGTGTTCTATCTCTTGCAGTATAAAGGCGAGTAGTCCTGTGAAAGCCAACCGAAGTAAGTGGGAGCATATCTCTTCCATCTTCAGGGTCGAAGTGCAATCCAAGCAATAAAATATCATAAGGAAGACAGCAAGCAATTATATGCGTATGTGTGTGTGTTGGGTGGGGGGGGGGTCGGCGTGCCCAAGAAAAAATCTTTACTACAATTTCAGAACCTTTTTTTGTTCTTGGTGGTAACTTATGCTTGACATCTCTGAGTTATTTCTCCCGCAAGAATCAATCTTGTGACCTTCAGAACACAATTCCTTCAGGGCAAATCGTATAAAGGCTTTGTTTCTGCACAAAACGACCTAACCTTTATAACCGTCCCTCCACTGATGACCGCTAGCTGTTTTGCCAAGTGTTTTGAGGCTACTTGAGGTAACTAGGGCCACCTGTGTTGCGACGATCCTCACCCCTCACTGCTGTTCCTCCATCACCGCTGCTCCTCCATCACCGCGGCTACCTCCAGCCTTCTCCTTGTTAGCATTCCGGCCACCTTCCGCAAGCTCTCTGTGGAACGGGTAGGTTAACTTGGGAGGCAGGGAGTGAAATTTGGGCGCCAGTAAGCGTACGTCAGTAGCTTACAGCTGAAGGATAACCGGGCAGGTGAGTCTTGACTCCGTCCGGCTTTCTCAGGGAGAGATGAACTCCGTCTCAGGGCGTATCGGACCTCACTCCGGTAGGACGGGAAGAAGATGGTGTTCACTAATTTCACGAACACTGGCTACACCACTGCGTTTACTTATATCTGTATTGAACTTATAATTCTAATAATGTTTGGCAAATCGTGGACGTCGGACACTGTTTCGCGTCTGTATCACTTTGATTCTCGGAGACGACTGTTGGTGGAATAAGATCTCTCCCAAGTTATAAACTCTCTGAGCCCAAACTTCCACAAGGAAGTTCCTCCATGAAACTTACCTTACTGGCCCAGTTCAGGTTTAGGTAGTTTTCCAAGAAGTTGTATCTACCAATCAGCATTTAGTTTTTAATTATTTAATTTCCTCTTTGGCGGCTTGGTGGAAAATTCCCCTCGGTAGCGTGGGTGTTTGAACCCACTACCGCTTGAATGTTAGTGACAATGACCGTCCACCCTTCCTTTTCTCAAAAGATACGGTCCTGGTTTTACAGCTTTATTCAGGAAGGGTAGCGAATGTTACATCCTGTCCTTTCATAAATGAAGAACCCTTGTCGTTTCTTAATGTGTCGATAGAAGGTCCCATCTTGTCCACTTCTTAATACAACAATGGGACTACGTGCTACATCTTAAATATAACTTAAATGAACGGTTACACCTTCAAATTTCAAACGCATTAAATTGGAATAGGCTATTCATAACTACTCGAACTTTGTGTTATTTTCTGTGTGTTCCATTTAAAAGTAAAAAAGCTACTCGTATAACAGGCCGTGAAGGCCCATAGGGTTGTGAGACGTCGAGGTTCTCACATTTTCTAGACAGTCGACTCACAGATGGCGATGAGGTTATCAGCCTTACGCGCAGGCCTTCGTTTACCTCCAGGAAGATTCCTGGTATTCATTTCTGTTAGAAGTTGAGCAGAACCCAGGGCCGCAGTGCGGCTGGAAGGATTAGGTCAATTGAAAAATCTAATGACTTCATCGGATACCGAAACCGCGACCTTCCGGCTTGTAGAACAGTGCCTCAAGCAAATACACTACCGCGTGCTCCTCATTTAGAGGTAAGTGTAATAATAATTCGATCTGGATTGGAGGTTCTCACCAAGGTCACTAAGAAGATTAGAGTCATCCGGGTTCCTACGCCCTGTAGTTCAGAGGAAACCCGACGTTCTGGAAGAACACACCGCCTCCATCTTAAGGACTGAAAAGAAAGTCAACAAGAAGCCAGCAAAAGCAGGCGAGACTTCGATTTTTCTCGGAAATACACGACGTTATAAGCAAGGAAAACAGACTCTTCATAATTACACATTATTACATATTGCTCGACAAAGAATTACCTCTTCGTTACAGAGCAATAGGGGATATGTAATTATTGTTTAATGTGTTTGAGAAGTTGTTCTCAAACTTCATTCGCTCGCCACGCACGTGATCTTCGTGCTGCTCCTACTTACGGAACACTTTGAACAGCTTATTCCTAATACAATAATTCGAGTTAGAAATAATAACATTGGAAAACATGCCACATTTTATGGTGGTCTGCAAATATAATAATAATAATAACAACAATAATAATAATAATAAAGATGTATCAGTACCATCGGATAGGAATGTAGTACAAAAAGAAGCAGAGAAGAAATTAAAATATAAAAATTTAAGCATCGAAATTCAGCGAATGTGGAACATGAAATATTTTGTGATACCAGTAATTATTGGAGCCACGGGTACAGTCACGAGAGGGTTGAGAAAATATTTGGAACTAATTCCTGGTAAGCACTCCATAGATTCACTGCAAAAAACAGCTATCCTGGGAACATCACACATACTACGGAAAGTGCTACAGTGCGAAGCTTGAAGCCTGAGTGGTGAGGTGCGTCACTGGTTCAAGAAAAGGAATACCAGGAAATAAACCTGTGACAAGAGATGATGATGATGATAATAATAATAATTTACTTAATAAAGTTCATGATATGAGCCGGGATAGCGTAGTCGGTATAGCGACTGACTACGGGCTGAACGATCGAGAGTTCGGAGTTCAAGTACCGGTACAGTCAAGAATTTTCACTTCTCCATATCGTTCAGATCAGCTCTAGGGGTCCACCCAACCTCCTATACAATGGGTACCGGGGGCTCTTCCCGGGGGTAAAGCAGTCTAGGCCTGAAATTGACCACTCACCTCCAACTAGCGCTGAAGTCAAGAATATGTGGATTTATACATCCACTCCCCCATACGCCATCATGGCCTAGTGCTTAGTTTTTTTATTGCTAGTGGGGTGGGACTAACTTCGGCCACTTTTGGCCTATTGTACCAGCCCCAGATGATAGGTGAGGGTGATTGTGGAGCAATTGGTGGAAACCGAAGTACTCGGAGAAAACCTGCCCCAGCCCCACTTTGATCACCACAAACACCACTTGACCAGACCAGAGATCGACCCCGGGCCGCCGCGATGGGAAGCCAGCGACTAACCGCTTGAGCTATGGCGCGGCCCTTGGGCTTAGTTAAGCACAGGGACAACTTTACTTTTTATAGCAGCTAAAAGCCAAATACAGGCGAGCACCGAAGAAAGAAATATGTTGTGGTTGTTCATGTTGTTTAGTTCCAAGACCTCTGTTTTGATAAAAACTGTCAAAACAGTTTCCAGGCCGGGCGTGAGACCTGGCGGAACCACCTGTGTTGATGTCACGCGTGTTAACCATTTACTAACTGGAGGAGCACCATCACCCTGGCTTCCGTCAGTATCTACAGAAATGCCAGTAGGGTCCAGGGAATTGAGGAGTAAGAGGAAGGAGGCTGAGACACAGTTGGAATTTCAAGAGAATAAATCTGGTCAGGATTTAATCGTCCGTAATTTATTCCGATTAAACAGCCGTTACTTCGGACTCCGGTATTAGTAAGATGGAGATCATGTTCTGCAACAGTGACATGAAGTGAGGCGTACGAATTATATTCAATTCTTAATCTGGTGCAAGTAAGAAAGCAAGCTGCAATTGATCCTTTAGAGATTTCTCAACATCATAACTCGCTACGTCAGGGGAAATTCTTCTGCACAACCGAGAGAGAGGAAGACCTTCTCACACCGATCGTGGGAATCCTAGGTTTCTTTGTAGTGTTGGCAACAGCAGAAGGGATTACAGGATACAGGTTTGCCCTCTTCTTTCTAACCACCGTTGCAAAATCACCATCAGAAGAGTTTTGCCCGTCACAATGGACGACTCAGTCACTAATGGAGCTGAGCCCTTCTTAAGAAGCCGCCAATTGTACATCTACTCAAGAACTTCCCAGCATTTTATGGTACCAGAAGGTTCTTTACCTTGTTCAAAAGTAACATCCACTGATCCCTAGACTGAGCACGATCGATCCAGTTTATACCATTCCATCCCATCTAAGATCCATATTTATATTATTCACCCATCTACGTCTCGGTCTTCCTAGTGGTCTCTTTTTTTCTGGCTTTCCCACCAATATCATATACGCATTCCTCTTCTCCCCATTCATGTTACATGCCCTGCCCTAATTTCATCCTCCTTGACTTGATCATTCTAATTATAATAGGTGAGGACCGCACCAGATGTCCGGCGGTTAGTCGCTGGCTTCCCACCTCGGCGGCCCGGGTTCGAGTGCTGGTTTGGTCATGTGGGATTTGTGGTGGACAAAGTGGCTCTGGGGCAGGTTTTCTCCAAGTACTTGGGTTCCCCTTGCCAATTCTCATTCCTACAATTGCTTCACAATCACCATCATCTGGGGCTGGTACAATAGGCCAGTAGTGTCCGTAGCACCGAATGGACTCAGTCTGACGCCACTAAGAATAATATACTTGGTAAGGAGTACAAATTATGAAGCTCCTCAATACGCAGTTTTCTCTAACCTCCCGTCACTCATCTCTCTTCAGCACCCTGATCACAAACACCCTCAGTCTGTGTTCCTCCCTTGATGTCAGAGATCAAGTTTCACACCTATAGAGAACCACAGGCAAACTTATAGTGTTGTATATTCTAATTTTGATATTTTTAGACAACAGATGAGAAGACAAAATATTGTGGACTGATTGGTAACAAGCACTACCCGAGTTCAATCTCCTATTAATTTCCTCATGAATTAGGTTTTGATTTGTTATAGTCTTTCCCACAGTGGACGACTAAGGTGGAAAATGCCTATCCGGAGCTGTAACCACTGTGACGCCAGTGATGTTGCCCACTGCACACGCAACGTCCGTACATGATTTTGTCGCGGCGTTTTTTCTGCAGCAGATGAAGCAACCTCACGTCGTCTTGATGGCACGTGAGAGGACGTCTGTTGTAGGTCGCGCAACTGCATCTTCAAGGTTTTATTGTCAATTATTAGCTGTTGCAGCTCACTGGCAAGCTTAGACACCATTCTAACTAATGATTTTACCATCTGCATTGTACAGATACCATTCACCCGTACCGCTTCCAGCTGCACGCTGAGGGAATCTTTACCCGAACTCGCGGATTGGTACACTCAATCTCCGTGGATAATGCTTCATTCTGATTACTCTTAGCAGTGAAATGCTCGTTTGCGGTATCCCACAAGTTTCTTTGTAGCTGTCACACCATGGATGCGCTCACATTGGTCACCGACACACCAGTCTGTAAGCAATTACTACTGAAGTGCTAACAGCACCCTCCACACCGAATGAATTTTCGCTTGCTGTAGAACGAGTTTTCACAAACCGCACACAGAAACAATTCCTAATATAAAAATAATGATGATAAATAATTTCATCTGCCGAAATGCTTAACAAAAGCTAAGAGACAATTACAGGCAAGCGTTTGAGAAAATAAAACACCTGAATACAGAGGAAGTGAACAAACAAAAGCAAAGACAAAGAGAAGTATACAAAGAACGTAATAACCAAGAACTACATATCACAAGAACATTAAGATTATGAACAAGAGCCTTAAATATTACTAACAATTTTGGGTAGAAGATTATAAAATATAATTGAGTTAAGCCGCTCCGATTGCAAATATGTCGAGATCTTTACCCACCATGTTGGCAGCACAGGCGCACCAAGAAGAATGACTGTTTATTAGTGGGACAACAATACTAATTCAATTCAATTCGTGTTTATTTACGTGCACACTTAACAGCACAGAGGCCAATTACAAAGTTAGTACAAGTACACAGAAATACACAAAAATAATTAAAGAGCAAAATACAAAATATGACAGTCTATATAATAGCATTAAATCAATATCAATTCCAAGAAAATTTGAAGTTAGCTTTAACAGGCGAGAAAAATAAAATAAGTACATTTCCAATAGTTATACCATTTTTGGCGAGAAAGGACAATACATGTAACAATAGTAATGTAGTAGTAGTAGTAGTAGTAGTAGTGGCGGTGGCGGTGGCGGCGGAGGCGGCGGTGGTGGTGGTAATTGACGTTACCATCACACATAAGATACAACAAATTACATTTTTGTAAGAGATGATCAAAACGTGTCAATTCAGGACTCGAAAGCACGTTTCCTAATAGAAATGAAGAGAGGAAATATGGATAGTAATTTATGCTGTGGTAAGTGGACAAATGTACATTGGGAAATAGAGTGTACGCACACCGCTCTCTGATACAAAGGCTACGTGAGTTGCTGTCATATTCTTAATGATAATGGACACATTTGGGTTGCTGAATGCCACAGTCATAATGACATCTCGACCTGCATGACATGTGCTTTCAGATTGTATCCCATTGTCACTATCGTTGTCGTCTTTATCATGATATCGCTACTAGCTAATGAGTTGTCCGAGCCGTAACAATCCTTAATTTAGTTGTGCAAGAGCTTAGGTTTTCACGGCGGTCACTACGAAGAATGTCTTCTGGGATGTGGCGCCGTGAAGAGCTTGTGTGATCCGAAACGTCGGTTCACACAAGACCTACATGGCGCCACATCCAAGAAGACGGTATTTTCCCTTAATTTTGTTGTTATGAAGTCTCGAAAGAGCTCATGGTTACCTTGATAGGCGTTGTTCCGCTGTCCAAACGTCCTTTCCAACAAATGCTCAGACAAGGGTCCGAAATAACGCACGCAAGTTCTTCTCCCCGTAAATTCAAAATATATAATTCTGTCATAAATAGAAAGTAATAGCTAACAAGTATAATCAACATTGTCGTTAAGTAACTTCCACAGCTGACTGCTGACGCTCAAATACCAAATAGTTATGTCGAAATCTTAAGTTCAGGAAGCTTTATTTGTCCCGTTGAAGGATTTTTAAAACGAAAGTAGNATTTAATTATAGTGCATTTACTGTAACATGGTACTTCTGGCTAATAGTATTTCTCATAGCTGGGAACGTGCTGTTGCCCATAGACTCGGTTCTCGCATTTCTCGTGCTTTGTAATTAAGTCCTCTAGCACACCAGTCTTCATTTAATGAATGTAATAGTCGTACAAGGTAAATCTCTCCTTGAAGAAATTGCAAGTAAATAAATTTTGCACAAATAATAGAACAGTGCTACAAAGAATATCCAAAATTTGTATCCTCCAAAACGAGTCTAGCTAACGCCCATCGGTAAAGGCGACGACTACTTTTGCTTGGAAGTAGCTTGTACATCATACTCTGGTGAGAATTACATGATTGGAAGGTCCATGAATAGCTGGGGACCATCGGTTTTTGAAGACTATGAGTTAATATGAGGGAGAGTCAGTAAATAGGTCACAAGTGGAAATAAAACAGCTGTAGTGGACGCAATAGGTTTTTCTGAATGTATCACTAGGCAGCAGCACAGTCCAGCTTCATGACAGTCTAGGTAACACACGCGCATGCGCATGCTTAATTTTGGCATTATTGTCTAGAATATTTAATTACATTTGTAAATACAGTGTAAATTTGTTTTTAATTTATATAAATAAAAAACTTTCACATATTTTTCTTACGTATAAGGAAATTTGTATTGAAATTACAGTATAAGAAATGCGATCTTCAGTATACAATCATATCGCAATGGAATCCAGTTGCAAGGGTAAGCTTGTTCACAATTCCTACCTGGCACATGTGGAATCATTAAAAGCGGCCAGGTAGCTTTCAGACAAAATCTATTAGCTCTTTAATGGAAATAAAACTACTTGCACAGAAGATTTATTGCTAAAATTTGGAGTAACGTGATATAAAATTCCTATGGCACTTCTCTTCTCCATCTGCATTGTATTAACACTGACTCCATGAGCCAATCAGCCTCCTGATATGTAAAAGAGTAGCGGACCGTCTTCTCTTGCGTGTAAAGTGGCCGGAGAGTAGACTCCCCACTCGCCTCCATCAAATTCGTGAAGCTTTTCGTCAATTGTTGTTACACATCTCCGTTTACTCTATAGTAAACCCAACACTTGTTTTGTTTGTGGAGTCATAGAAGGAACCATAGCTTTTGTTCCAGTTTGACATTTCCATGAAATAATCCCCAAGGTCGTACTTTTTCTTCCTTATCTGATTCATGAAACCACTGTGACCAGACTGCGCAGAAGTGTCGGTTGATTCGGAAACACTCATGTCTGTGTGTGAACTGGAAGCAGATTGAGTAGGTGGAGGGGGACGGTGGTGTCGTTGCTGCATAATTTTTCGCCATTGAACACATTGTATATAATGCTGTTTTTTTAAGACCGAAGTATCATGATACCATGTGTTTGCTAGATCATTTTTCTTCAACAAATCTAATTAAAATCTAACATTCAGAACTTAAATATTAAATTTGATTCGGTTCATCCTGGTCCGTCACACTAGCAGTATTTTAAAGGGTTCTCAGCTCCGTCCAGTGTGACTAATAAAATGTTTTTTTTCTTTCTCTCTTTTTTGATCAAAAGAGTAAGCCATTATTTCTTGCGAATAGACCTGGAAGGAAATTCATGTGAACTTCGGTGTCATTTGTGCCTGGTGTTGTCATAAATCCCGGTAGTTCAATCAGTGACCACAGGCGGTGCTGCTTACCCAGTTACTGTTCACCAGGGCGTTCACATGTCTTCGCGTTTCTGCCAGCATTTAATCTCATGTTCACAAGTAACCAGAGTGGACACAAAAACACAACTGAAAAGTGAATTATTATGTCCAGTTATCAAATAAAGTGTTAGACTAAAATTGAGCTATACCTCTTCTTGGCTAAATTTTTCTCAAGGATCTACCGAATGTAAATCTCGTGAGTTTACTAAGATCGCCGATTCAGAGATGTAGAAGTTTACGGCGTCGTGGTCGAAATCTAGGACGAACACGCTGCACTTGACTCGATGTTTGAACAATTTGTTTAAAGACTAAAGTCGCGTGCTCTACTGCGAACGCGACAAAACTTACACCAAGCCCAGCAGCCAAGAGAAAAAATGCGGCCTGCAGTCGTTCTGCTGAAAGCGAGCTGTACTCAGTAATCAGATTCCACACGCCTACCTTCCGGTATCGGTATATATTTTGATTGGTTATATTGCTCATGATACTGTTCGGTATACCCCCTTCCACCAATCGACTTATCACAGTGTTAACTGGCTCCAGAAAGGGCCAACCCTTCTTAACTAGCATTATGCTGTGCAGCTGAAGGGAATAATCACTCAGAGCGTGATATTTACTTTGATTACGTCGAAGGGTGAACGACATTGTTGCCGAACTTGAGAACAGTGCTGAAGTTTTGTTTCCGATAGCCATTTGCATTAACAAATTTATATCGCTGCCTGATATGATTCTTTTTCCTTCAACACTGGTGTAGTACATGTACCCTTCAAAGCGCTCGTTTAGAAATATGTTCAAATCTGAATCAGCAAGTTCCGCGAAAGTATCTATTTGATGCTCGAATCCAGGGTCGACCAAGAAACTGGTTATGGAAGATTGGAAGACATTATTAATAGCCAGTGAGAAGACCACGAAAAAGAAAAATAACACACGAAATGGGTTGCCCAGAGGTATCACAGGAACTGGAACACCGAGCAAAACAGACCATGATATACACAGATACTTGAGAATACTGCGGTGTTTACCATCCTGAGGAAACCCCAGAGACAGGCAACCACTTAGATATCGCATCATAATTGAAGACAGAATTATTGTTAAGAACAGAAGTAGCCAGACACTTACCACAAACACTCTAGATATAACGACCCACCTTGAGCGTTGCGTGGCTCTTGGTACGTACAAAATGTTTGTGTCTGTATAATGAGGAGTAGTGAAATCAAATTGAAGGCTATTGTCTGAGTCATATTTCATGTTCCCGATCGCAATAGCGGAATCACTGTCCGACAGATTATATCTAACATCACTGTATCCATGTTGACGAAACTCGACGCTGGCGTTCATTTTTTGTGCAATGTACGAAATTATCTGCGGTTCCATTCCATTTACCTTCAGAGGATGTGACTTATCTGCCAACAGAAATGAATGTGGTGGATAAATAAGCGTTGCAATCCTCAGGGGACAACCCCCAATATTTGTTGGAAACTTTTCAGGATATAAGAACCTACTGTGAAGAAACATTCCACGGTCCCCATATGAGACCCACGTGTCCAATAAGAAAATGTCCCGAATTTCTTCACAATTCTTCGAGGTTTTATTGTAAGGAAACCATGAGTAACATTGAATGCGCTGGGACGAACTGGGTACCAAAACTAGCGCGTTGTATACCATTACATGCCGAAGTTCTAAAAAGATCTGTTTCACATACGATAATTTCAGAACATCATTTCCCTCACGATTACAGCATAACACAACAAGGAACCTAGCCCTTGGATTCCATTCGGAGAGAAGTGACAGTTTCTCCATTTGCCAAGCCAAAATAGAAGTGCCCAATACAGTGGTTTCATTACGGCAACTCGTGAACAAAATATAGGCACCATGCTGATGATTATGCCTCAGATCCAACTGCTTTCTGAAGTCGTGGCTGAATTCTGCTGGTGAGAGCTCAACAGACCACTGTACGGCTTTGTGAAGAGCCAAGAGTAGGCGGTTCTCTGCGCTGTCTTCCTCATAGATGGGGACATATACCCACACATTATTTCGCATCTCTTCCACTATATCTTTAACTGACTTAGAGAAGACAATAGCTCCATCTGGCGGAAAGTATTTCTTGATAATCGTCATAATACAGTCTTCTACATGATGGACATCTGGAACAGCGTTGTTGATATACACGCTGGCGGCTGTAGTTTCGTAGATCAGTGTCACCAGCACCAGTAGGTGGCTTGAATAGGTGATCTGAGAAGGAAATGGACTGTCTCATTATAATTATTATTACTGTAATCTTTCGTCAAAGCTTGGAGGGGGATTGTGTTCGTGAAAGTAATCCTAAGTACCAAAATTTCAGTTTGAAAGACTGTGGCTTTATTGGAAACTGGGCTTAAGGGAAACACGGCAGCAATTTTCACCAATCACAGGTTAAGTTACCAGTTCCTTCACTAGACGAAGAATAAACCTTAATTTGTACCCTGGTAAGTTCTTGATCAGATATGAAGCCAGAGATGATAACACGTGTTCGTCGCATTCTCGTTTCGCTCAAGATGACAGAACTCGTGGAGCAGCGATACTGCATTAAATTTTGCCAGAAACTTGGGGATACACAAGCGGAAACAATTTTCAGAATTCAGCAGGCTTTCGGCGATGATGCAATGGGGGTCACTCAAATTAAAGAGTGGTTCAACCATTTTAACGGTGTCTTCAATCCCGGGAACAGCCATAAATCACAAGGAGCCATGTCAGGAGAGTAAAGGAGCCTGGTGAACCTGCAGAATGCCGTGTTTGGCCAGGAAACCCTGGATCAGGTGCGCTGAATGAGCTGGGGCGTTGTCATGATGCAGCTGCCAGTTGCGTGCGCCCCACAGCTTCGGTCTCTTGCTCCGAACTGCATCACGAAGATGGCGGAGGACTTCTTGGTAGTACTCCTTATTGGCAATCTGGTGTAGTGGTGCGTACTCATGATGCACAACACCCCGGTAATCGAAAGAAACAGTCGGTATCACCTTCACATTGCTCTGAACCTGCTGTGCTCTTTTGGGCCTCGGGGATGTTGGATGCTTCCTTTGTGACGCCTGGACCTTGGTTTCCGAGTCATATCCGTACACCCACGACTCGTCACCGGTGATCACAGTCTTCAGGAACTCAGGATCCCTGTGGGCGTACTCTAGCATGTCCTGCGCGACCTCAAGGCGGAGATGTTGCTGCTCCGGCGAAAGCAGCTTGGGCACAAATTTTGCCACCACTCTTCGCATGCCCAAATCCTCAGTTTAAATTGTGTTTGCGGAACCTCTGCTGATCCCAACCTCATCAGCAACTTCACGGATGGCCAAACGACGTTCCTCCATGATCAGTGTCCGCACTTTTTCAATGACATCAGCATTTCGGCTCGTTGGCGGTCTCCCGGGACGTTGCTCACTGTCCGCCGACATACGGCCATGTTTAAAAGGCTGCCGTTTTGACAACCGCTAGGGCATCATACAGAACGCGACGGCGCAGCTGCACGCCATTCCAAAAGAAGCCTTCCAGAATTGCTTCCAGTGATGGAAGGACCGCTGGGCTAAGTGTGCGGAGTCACAAGGGGCCTACTTTGAAGGCGATTAGGTATTGTACCCACCCAGATACAGAACTTTGTTTTCCCGGCCCAAGGTCGGATACTTTTCGGACAGAATAGTACGTATAATACAAACTCCGTCGTAAATGCGACACTTTATTTACTCGTAGTTCTTGTCCCCTTTCTTTTACACTACATGTTTCGGCCGCAGCCGGCCATCATCAAGTGTATTTAACTTCACGTAGCTGTTACACTGCACTCAATATTAACATTTAAACTCCAGATTTCCAATTGTTTATTGCCCTGTCATCAATTGGCACCCAATATTCCAGAACTCCCCTTGTCGGTTTTGTCAATTATGTTTAAAATCTTTATTAATATTGACTCCTCGATTGGTTTAAAATTTTAAATTCTCAATTTAGCTTTAATATTTAAAATTTAAATTTAAATTTAAAATAAAAAATCACAGAAATACCTGCTCTATGCTTACATGTGCTGCAGCGGCTACCTCTTGCTTTCAGCACAGCTCGCGTGTTATCTGCAATACATAAATATTATCTATGTTACAACACCCGCAACCAAAAAGGGAACACACATCACGAGACACGATACACACGGCATATAAGAGGAACGACTCCCGTAGTGGAGGAACCATGCGCAGGTTTTGAATTGGGATAGATAACATGAATATCTTAACAAGATTTTAGTATACAAAAAAAAATTATTATACCTGACGAATACTTTAAAATACTTTTTAAATAATTTTACATTGACATAATGGCATGCACTGCAATAGATTAGTGTAAATGGAGCACCTGATGATGGCACTGTGGTGCCGAAACATGTTGTGAAGTGACAGGTGAAACTGAGTGCACTACAACACGGACACTGTATATACATCATGGGCGTTTAATGTGTTTGTAAGATTGTGTGCACAATTAAAAATCGTGGATGCATAAAAATGGATAACGCTGCTGGAAAAGGCATATACCAGTTTAAAACAGCAGATTCTCGTGTTTCAAATACACAGTCCAAAATTTGGCAAACTTTTCTAACCTACATGACGTCATATTCCAGAAGGCAACCTGCAACTGCCTGTTATTTTCATTATCTGCTAATCTGGTTTTGTGGTTAATGTGACAGTCTATTTTTAATTAATATTTAAATGTGAACGTTCACTGCGATTATGACGTCTCTTCTCTTTTAGTACTGCATGGGAACTTTCTTTTAATTTGCAAATAAACACCTTTATACATAGTACATGTAAACGGTTACATCTACCGTACAGAAGGAGACATATAGGTTGCTGATCCTTGGAAAGCCAACGCTAATTCACTGGTTCCTGAGTGAGGAAATGCTGAAACTCCTGAAAGCAATTTGTTACCGGGTGTTTTGAACCGTTTTCGTTCAGGTTGTTTGCTTCGCGGATAAATTTCACACATGAAATTGTATATAGTAACGTAACCAAAGTTACTTTCTCCTGTCTTAGTTACTAGAAATTTCTAACTTTTAATATACTTCTTACGTGTATATGTTGTAGGTTCATTGCTGGGAAACGTCGTAGTCGCGATTTTTACAATAACTCTGGATCGAGTGCTTCTTCCTATAGAAACTCTGAAATTGTACCAGCCTCCGTAATATGAAACACGTGGATATTTTGTCCACGATATATTTTCTGGGTGGAAATAATTGTCTGTGCAACAGAAGAGACTTGTTTGCTTGGTAACAAAACAGTGCATGTAATGAGAAAAGATATAATCAGGAAAACAATACAAAAAGGTTGTACCAGTTACAATGGTATGAGCTCTGCGGGCGTCAATAGTAATCTTTAGAATAAATATCACAATTGGCGAGGTATTTTATATTTCCAGAATGTTTTGTCATTGGATTTCATTTACAAACAAAGTCATCACCATCAGCATCACATTTCCTTAGTTTGTTAGAAGCGAGGATGATTCCATTGGCAGATGCACCAATGAACTTCAGAGTTCAGTAATATATATGTATAAAGCAATTTTTGTTGAAGATGTAGGTCTTCTAATGGAAAGTAAATATAATGGAAATCTGTGATACTTTTTTCTACATATATATACCGACAGTTAACCTATAATTGGCCTACCATGTAAGGTATTCTATTTTTTATAGATCTCAAATGTTCTTGCAGTAAATATGTTGCAGAATAAACCACAATTTTAAGGTATCGCAGACCACTTTCAGTCCCCACATCTATATTATCTATCCAACTGCTTCTAATCAACTATGCTCTTCTTGTTCCGTACAGTTTCGGTACTGTCTAGTTATGACACCAAACTTCTAAACCCCAACAGGAAGTTGAGACCGCAAAAATACAGGCGGGCATAGGTTGGCCGGTGTTCTTTATTGCACTTTCCCAGATGAGCATCTAGAATTGGTTCTGTTAAGAGTGATGTCACCTATGTCTTAGGCTGGCTTTCTACCCGGCTTCAGTGTAATGTTATTTTTCCGAAAAGCACTTTTGAAGAAAATTAACTTCGTTATGAGATTTGTATGAAGTAAAATTTGTGCTTGACCGATAAATAACACGGACCCTTGCTTAAGAGTTTCTGTTTAAACCTCTAGTACCAGACCTCGTGCCGTTTCAACCGGACACAACCCCCCCCCCCCATAGTGCCACAATTTTTCAGTTAAAGATTGTGGTCTTCTGAGACATGACGCGTTGTTTTATAGGCGGCTACTAACATTTCTGAGTAACCTGCTATTTCCATCTTCAGGTAGAATAATGCTGGATGTCGTTACATCTCAGAAAATCATAATCTTGATAAAAGGACGCATAATGACTAGCAATTAGTGGCGATACAACCATTTCCTGTAAAATGCGATACTTTTATGTAGGTTCTACTCTTCTGTGAAGTTAAATTAATCACAATGACCGCTCTCATACCATTGTCTATCACTCCAGAACTGGAATCGTGGATTCTAATCCCATAAGGGGCATGGAATTGTGCACACGTTTTCTCCGAGGTTTTGATTTATGCAGAAATTTTGTGATGAGCCGATTCTCTGTTCAAGGAATCCTGCTGTTTGTCTGAAAATGAATCGTAACTTCAGGCGTTAAATCAGAAGTGAAGCCTCCAGATCGCTCCAGACGCTCCAGACGGCCGAAATCCGTACAAGATACGAGAAAGTACGCGAAGCTTGCTGCGTTTCGATGTTGGTGCACGTGTCCCCTTCCGTCACTAGATAGCGTTGAAAGCACTAACCGTCTAGGGTTTTGCGTTAAGGGCGCATGGTAATTGCCAAGCGTTGCTTATGTTTTTTTGTACACACATCAATTTTGGAAAAAAAAAAAAAAAGAAGAAGTTGTATGTTTGGAATCCGGGGATGGACGTAGTTAAAAGGGTGGTGATCCATAACTGACAATTAAAGCACGCAACGGTTACAGACGGAAATATACTTTTGGAATAAACCGGAATAATTTAGGAACGTCAAGACATTGAAAGGAAGACAGTATTAGGAAGGTGTTCTGATTGTCAGTTCATATTCCCCGTTAACGTCATATGAGTGTTTATTGCTTTATTTTTCATAACCATAGGACCTGAGAATGGCATCACCTATGAGTGGAATATTCGCTTCATTCCAGGATTATCTGAACACGGAACAAGAATTACGCGAGGTTAGTGGTTTTTGTTGGAATGTTATGTTAGTTGAGGTTATGAACAAAGTGCACAAGTGGTTCGGGCACATATTATTTGTACGTTTTTCATACAGGAAATTCGGAACATCGTGAAGGATATTGAACAAACAGCCAGAGAAATTCTGACGACACTAGAGAAAATTCACCATGAAGGTGGTATACAAGAAAGTAAGTTTTCTCCATACAGGAAATTGATTAGCCTTTAATGCGAGTGTTACAATTTCAGGGGATTTTCTTAGTGTTCTTTTATCATGAAGTTGTAAAGGTAGCACATGTATTGTTTATTTACAAAAAAAAATTATGTAAGGTCTGACTATAAATGACTTGCCAAGTGTAATGGTAGAGCTCATTTGCATTGTATCTGAATTCATTCTGCCAGTTGTTGATGTGTTATAATTCTTGATCCATTACCATAGTCCAAATAGGCAGTTATATCACAGTGAGATGGGCAGTAAGAGATATCCTAAGCCCGAGAAACTCAGGAGAGAATTCCGGAGCTATTGTGGGAACTTCTTGAACGTCTGTCTTATAGCCCAGACTTGGCCTCTAGTAACTTCCGTCGATTTGGTCCACTAAAAGCCACCTTGGTGGTAGATGTGTCATTATTGATGAAGAGGTTGAAATGGAAGTGCAGACATGGCTGCGACAACAATTGAAAGACTTCTGTACTGCAGGTTTCAACTCACTGGTATAGCAATGGGACAAGTGTATCAATGTTGGTGGAGGATATGTCAAGAAATAAATGTTTTTTTCCAGGTTTGAATGTTATATGTTTTAAGTTTTATATCCAGTTGTGACCTATTTATCGACTCTTCCTCATACTTCATACTTTATATGCAATGTATGAATGCTATATGTTTTTGTGTAATCACTTTATGAAGTTGTCCATTGTGGTTCAGTGGGGTATCAGTATTGCAAAATTACAAAAGCAAATAATAAATATGGAATTTTTATTTAAGGCCATTGCAGCACTCCCAGTTTGAACATGTGATGCTTTGGTTACACCACCATTACAAAAACAATTATTTATCTTCTTACATATTCAGTAGTTTGGCATCCTGACCTCTTCCTGTTCTGAATTAATCTGGAACAGTGACCCTTGTAGGTGAGTGGAAGCTCTTTGAATTGGAACCAGTAACATTTCAGCATTAATATTACTAGGCAATACAGAAATATGTATTGTGGATTGAGGATTAAGTCTGCAATCCCAGTATGCACGTGTCATAAGAATGGTAGAATAACTAATCAGTTTAACATGGTGTAAGCAAAATTCCATAAAGTATTCATATTTGACACTGATGTCTGTCAACCTGTATTTAGTACCTGCCAGCTGCCAAAGAGCAAGAACATTGTTTGGTGGCATCAGAGAGGGCTACAAGAAATTAGCAGAAAAAATACCAGAAGACCAGTATTATCGGTATCATGATCATTGGCGCTTCGTTACACAACGTACTGCATTTCTTGCTTCACTCACCATCTTCTTGGAGTCTGGAGAGCTGGCATCCAGAGAAACTGTTGCAGAAATGATGGGAGGTAGGTTTGTGGTAATGCTGCAGTTAGTATCTGTTCAGCCTTCACAATTCAGCACACCTCTAAGGCAGACTCCATTACCCCAGAGGGGATCCACAGCTTGACATGGACTCTAAACCATATTATGGGACCTGGAATTCCTCACATTCACAGAATAGTACCTTTTCAGAGGTGAGGGAAGGTAGAGACATGCAACAGAATGTACAACCTCAAACCCAAGACTGTAATGTGTTGAGAGTTGAAAGGACTGGAGTAATTTCATAATCTTTGTGTGTAGGTGTAGTTTTTGTTTCATAATCTTCAGTAACTGAGAAAGTTGATACAGCAGTAATGCTGTAGGCTTGTATTTTGGAGGTGCTTGGTTTGCATCTTGGCCAGGACAATAGCTATCTTGAGTGAGACTTTCACCGTTTTCCAGTCCTTCCAAACAGATGATGGGATAGTACCTTCATTAGACTGTGACCACTTCCTTCGAGACCCTTTTAATCCTACCATATTATGCTATATAGCCTGCTCAACCTACAGCCCACAGGTGGGATATGCCCATGGCATCTCTTCATGTAACCCTTCAATATATCCAATATATCAGCAAGTAACTTACAGCTAGGGCCATTCGTAGGGTGTGGCAAATTTGGGTGAATGCCCCAAACGTTGCAGTTTATTATCACAGCATTGGTTTACTTTTGTGGTTTCAATAAATTTGATTTTGTTGAGCAGTGAATTAATAATTATTTGTTAGGGCTATGATGTCAGCAATACTCAATAAAAACAGATGGTTAAGACCACTCAATACTTTAATAAGAGAGTGATCAGTTACCTCAAAAGAGACTGTGAACACTTATAAGAGACTAGGTGTATTATTAATTATTCATCCTGTGCCCCCTGGTTTGTGGCAGGGGAATTCCCTAATCAATTTTTCAGTGTAATTGCAGTACTTAATGTTGGTACTAGTTTTCAGTATTTTAGCTTTGAAGCTAATAATATTCATGAATGAGAATGGTGAAGTGGTGGCTGAACTTACCCATGGGAAGTGGCTTTGAGATTTGGCATTGCTATGTGATATCAGTTGGCATTTAAATGATGTAAATACCTAACTTCACATACAACAGACACTTGTTTCTGATATGTGTTGAACTATCAAGAGATTTCAAATGAAGCTGAAACTATTTTGGGAACAGTTGGAAAATGTTAACCTGTCATTTATCTTCCTATGATTTGCTTCATAAGGATGGATGAGTAATTCTTCTGAAGAGCTCTGTCTTCTGTGATATAACGCTGTATAGTTCATTGAAAAGACAGCTGACATTTTGAAGTAATGTATCACCCCCATGTTGCTTCAACATGTCAGTTGACTTTTACTGTGTCACAGGGTGTTATATCCTAGAAGATAAAACTCTTCACAAGCACTGCTCTGAGAATCTGAAATCCTACTTGTACATAGTAATTATACCCCTCCAGGTGTTATTGCTGTAGAAATGATTGATTCCTTGGCAGAGAATTTTGAAGTGAGATTGAATGACTTTCATATCCATGATACAAATATACAGGGTTAGCCTAAAAGAAATAGTTTAAATGACTCGTGTTCGTGAAACTTACACGCGCAGCCCAAAAAAAGTTGACAACATGTGCAAGTTTAGAACACAAGAACATAAAGACAGAGTTTATGTTCCTTCCCTCCCCACAAGTGTGGACGACCTTAAACAACACATCACAGTAGCTGCTGCGACTGTTGACGTAGGCATGCTGAGAAGCGTTTGGGAAGAACTAGACTATCGCGTTGAAATTTGTCGTTTTACAAAAGAGTCACATATAGAACACTTGTAAATTACCCATGTAAACTTCAGGGCGTTTTTTTCAAACCGTGTAAGTATCTCAGCCATGCTATTAAAACTCTTTTGTCTGTAAAACTTTGAACATGTCTATTTCTTTTAGTCTAACCCTGTATATATCTTTGAAAACCCATTCTCTGTTGTGAGCGATGCTCTAGAAGAAACTGCAACTTGAATTGATTGAACTGCGGTATAACTCAGTTTTCTATAGTAATTTCAGCCAGGAAGCTTTAGTTACCTTTTAGGCTTCTTTACAGTAGTCTTGGTTCTCTGAGTTACGTAAGTAAGCATGCAATCTGGCAAGTACCAGGTGGTTCAAATATGACCGGGACTGATTTTTTTTTAAAAAACCATAATTGCCAAACACTTACTTGCACATGTCAGTCTTCAACGTACTCCCTTGGGAGTCAACACATTTTTTCCAATGTTCTGGAAGCATCCTGATGCCCTTTTGAAAAAAGGCTTGTGGTTGGCAGCATATCCACTCCTGAACAGTCTGGATGACAGTGTCATTGTCCACAAACAGCATGCCTTGCAAATCTGATTTGAGCCTTCCGAACAGGTAGAAATCACTTGGGGCCAAATCGGGACTGTACAGCAGATGTGTCAGAAGGTTCCATTTCAATTTCCAGAGGGTTTCCATTGCTGTTTTGGCCATATGGGGGCATGCATTGTCTTGAAGGAAGGCTACCTGCTTTCCACCTGTCTTCCGCTTGGATGAAATCTTTTCCTTCACGTATGTGAATGTATGTGTATGTTGCCAGGAGGTCTGAGTAATGAGCTGCATTGACTGTTCTGGCATCTCAGAAAGTCTACATGGATAACCGTCTGCCAGTCCCAGAAGAACATTGCCATCACTTTTCCTGCTGAATGGCTCCTCTGCATTCTCTTGTGTTTGGGAGAACTGGTATGCTGCCACTCACGTGATGACTGCTAGGACTCGGGAATGAAGTGGTGCACCCACGTTTCATCGGTGGTCACTACAGACTTCAAAATGCATCACCTTCATTTTCAAACTGCTGTAGGAGACGACTGGCAGCTTG
Source organism: Cryptotermes secundus (assembly GCF_002891405.2). Classification (NCBI taxonomy): domain Eukaryota; kingdom Metazoa; phylum Arthropoda; class Insecta; order Blattodea; family Kalotermitidae; genus Cryptotermes; species Cryptotermes secundus. The sequence goes on along the minus strand of NW_019719366.1, from coordinate 591,073 downwards.
CATGCACACTATTTTGTTCACGTCTGTCAAAGTGCATGGTACCCACTATGCATTCACCTTGCAACAGTGCAGATGGTATTTCACAATGTCTTCTACACTACCAACACTGATGGACAGCATTGCTCCAAGTTCCTTAATAGTGATGCGCCTATTCTCATGAATAAGCACATCTGCACAATCAGTGTTTGGCTCGGTTTGCGGCCGACGATCATGGGGTTAATTCTCCACGCGCGCTCTGCCCTCTCTGAAGCATTTAACCACTCAAACACACGAGTCCATGAGAGACACTCTTCCCCATACTGTTGTTGGAGTCTGTGGTGAATTTCAGCGAATGGGAAGTGTTCTCCGAGGAATTTGATCACAGTGCGTTGATCCACGCTCCGCGGTACCTTCTGTTCACTCATCACTCTAGCAACTCCCAGACACAACTGAACAGGTTCTAACCCAAACAGGAGGGAGGGTGGAGGTTGTGGCTTGACTCTCTCAAGGTTGCACAGCTGCTGCGCAGTACAGCTTGTTTACACACAAATCAGTCCCGGTCATATTTGAACCACCTTGTATATGAGGCAGCACATAAACATATGAACAGATTTTTTCATATATGAAACAGAACAAATCAAAGTTCCATTCAAGAATCAATAGTGTTCACTTACATGATGTGATGCTAACTTGCATTTCAAAAATGGAACCAAATGTTAATTCTCTTGCAGAGCAAAGGCAGGCCCAGGTTTCATGTTAATAAGGTAAGTCACAAGTCACAATGCGAGTAAGTTATGGTAAGAGATATTTGAATGCTGTAGCTCTTAGTAGTATATTATATCTTTTATTGTAGCCATCTGCCTGAAATGTTCATCACTCCTGGTGTAGGTACTGTAAGCATTTTGAAATAAACCACTACATAATCTTTAGTGGTGAATAAAGACAGAAAGAAGACCTTAAATAAGACACATGTAAGAATGAACATAATATTAGTTCTATTTCTTTCAAATCTGTGATGGATCTGTAAGTTGAAAATGCATTACAGAATTTATTAATATTTTCTGATGAAGATTTGTTCAGGAGAATTTCAGAAAGCTGGATTGGTGTAGAAGCTGTCCTGTTAATCCATACTGTCATGTGATTGGAGTGTACTATAGATTTTGATTGATGACTAGATTTATTGGACTCTTTGATACAGCATGTGACTACACTTTACAGTTCACTGTTACCCACACACTAGTGTCCACAGTCTTCACTAGTCACTGCTTGGTAGTGGTTTACAATGGCGGATGTTCCCCTTCCTCTGGGTTCCCAAACTGTCTACAGCCTCAGCTACCAGCTTCTCATAGCAACTGCAACTGAATTGCAACAATTCTCTAACTCACTAGCTCACTACCCAGCTCACTCCTTACTCGTTTTTTTTTTCTTTTTAGCTTCTTGGGGTGGGGTGAGACTAAGTCAACTTGGTATGTTGGCCACTAACTCTCCTGTTGGACCAGCCCCGGATGATAGATGATTGTGAGTGTGGAGCAGTGGGTGGAATGAAAATTGGCAGGGCAAACCGAAGTACTCTGAGAAAGCCTGCCCCAATGCCACTTTGTTCACCACAAATCCCACATGATGCCACAGCCCACTCCTCACTAACTCAAAGTCAAAGTAGCATTGCGACTGATGGCCAGTCAGTCAGTAAGTCTTGGTGTCGAGCACCCTCCTGGGACTCATGACCAGATATTTATTACTGTTTGATAGTTACAGTCTTGTTCTTCTGGGGCACCCTCTCTGATGAGAGGACGGGTCTGTCTTATGTACATGCTGCTGGCCCTTGCCAGCGCAGTCTTTCTTGGGTCTGAGTCCCTTGGGACTCATGATCATATTTTACTGTCTCAGATTTTAGACTTCCCTTTTCGTTGCCTCCTATGACTCGCAGGGTCACAGTGGAGGTATTCGACCCTGCCTCCACACAGGTGTCCTCACTAACTGAAACTTGTCCTGTTTATAACATCTCAGCACAGACCACACACAATTCCTCTGTTGCAGTGCAACTGTTGCCATGGAAACATGCTTGTTTGCATAGCTGTTACTTAGGAATGGCTGTTGTATAGTTGCTTACTTCGTGGTCATTGCCTAGCAATGGGTCTACATGCCACAATACTATCACCTTATAGTTCTGTGGACTGTGGTAGAAATCCCATTGTTTACACATAATACACACATTCAGGCATAACTCTGTAAGGTGTAAATAAAAGCAGAAGCTTTCACACATACAGATTGTCATCCTTCCTAGGTTACATTCATCACCATTCAAACCACTCACAAGAAAACAGGCAGTGGAAACTGTTAAAAAAGTCAGTTAAACCTTGTACTAAATGTGTTTCAGTGGAATAGAAGGAAATAGGATTTGGCTCGGGATCAGATTCAGTGGTAGACTTTTATGTTAGTGGTAAGGCAAAGTTGTCCCTGTGCTTAAATAATTTCAGCACTACATCATGAAAGTGTGTGGGGGGAGTGGATGTATAGAGCCATGTATTTTTGACCTTGGCACTAGTTGGAAGTGAGTGGGCAACTTCACGCCCCAGCCACTTTACCCCCATAGAAAGAGCCCCCAGCACCCACTGGCTAGGAGGCTGGGTGGACACCACATCTGATCTAGAGGACACGGAGAAGAGAAAAATCTTGCCTCCAGCCATTCAGCCCATAGCCAGTCTCTATACCAACTGTGCTATCCTGGCTACTGAACATTTTGTTTCTAATACAAGAGCTAGTTAATTAGTTACTTATAAGAAAAGTGACAGCATAACATTTATCTAGAGAATGAAGGAAATACATTTTATGGATGTACTGCAGAAGTCTTAGAAAATATTACTGCTCTGTTCTTACACTTGACATTTAGTGAACTCTTTTATTATTGTATTCAAGGGTCAGTGAAGATTAAGAATATCATGCAGATTTTGTCTAAGTGAATAAATATTTTTTCAAAATGTATTCAAATTGATCAAGTCAAAGAGGATGAGGTGGCCAGGGCATGTAGTACGAATGGGGGAGAAAAGGAATGCATATAGGATATTGGTGGGAAAGCCAGAAGGAAAAGGAGAACTGGGAAGACCAAGGCATAGGTGGGTGGACAATATTAAAATGGATCTTAGAGAGATAGGATGGGATGGTATGGATTGGATTGATCTGGCTTGGGATAGGGACCAGTGGAGGGCTCTTGTGAGCATGGTAATGAACCTTTGGGTTCCATAAAATGCTGGGAAATTCTTGAGTAGCTGCAGATTTGGCGGCTCAAGTAAGGCTCAGCTCCATAAGTAAGTAAGTAATTCAAATCTACAGGAATGTAGATAAGTCTAGATCTTCCTTACATGAGGCACTTTCATTTTTTGCAGTAAAAATACAGAGAGATGCAGGTTTTCATCTCGACTTGGAAGACTATCTCATGGGCCTACTGCAGCTTTCATCAGAGATGGTAAGTGTTCTCACTTTGCTTACAGTTTAATTCAAAAATTGAGTGAGCATCTGATTCATGAAGTACACTGTGCTGTAATATTATATTTATAGAATCCAATTACATCCATAAAATGTGATAGGTATTACATATGATGTGCATGGAATAAAGCTTATAGGACTGACTGTTTACATAGAAATCCTGTAGTTAATGTTGTTTCCAGGGCCAGAGTTAAATAGCATGGTGATGACGCAAACCTTTGGTGTTAAAAAAATTATCTCTAACAGGCCGTGGATGCCCATAGGGTTGTGAGATATCAAAGCTTCCACACTTCTTTGACAGTCAGCTCACACTCAGCTTCCTTTAAAGAGCATCAGTGTAAAGGACATGAACCAAATTGGTTCTAAATTTTAACAAAGTCTTTTTTAAACCACACTTATAAATAAACTAATTATAATAATTTATAAATATTTTAATGTATTCATACATGTCGCTGTAGTTGTTAAAGGCTCAGAGCTTATATTCATGACATTGTAATATTGTATGTATGTACTGATAATGACCAATCACATTGTAATAGTAGTTTCCAATTGTATTGATATGTCCTTCTGAAGATGGTCTCTCAGACCAAAACGTGTCAAGGATGAAAGATTAAAAAGGAGAAAAAACATTTATCAGTCACTCTGAACAGAGTTGATAACCTTTTATAATGCTGTGATCATAACCATTAACCATCATCATATATGGCTGACTTGAAATGGTAACAGTTACTTCAGTGATGAAGAAATTTCTTGCATTTATAGAAACTGAATGTTTATCGTGAAATTCACAAAAACCCACAGTTGTACCCAGTCAAAACGTTCACACCGATTTTTAGTGAGCCATTTTAATATTACTTTTTAGTCTATACCTGGTTGTTCCAAATGTTTTCAGTTCTCTGTGCATCTATCAGGATTTTCTGATAAAAATTCATTATGCATTTTTCACTTCCCCATGGTCGGGTCAGGCAAATTGCTGCAGGCCCTTCCAAGACCTCTGACTGTAATGCTAGAGCCAAAAGCATCTACAGCAAGGCTCTCCTATTTACTCTCTGCGCTATCCATGCAGAGCCAAAAACATCTATCTGTGCCTAGTCAGGACTGGGCATAGTATATGGTAGGAGGATTCCTTCTCTTGCCCACATTTCTTGCAAGTGGAACCTTCTGAGGATCCCATAATACGTAGGTGTTGCCGGAATGTACAATGGCAAATTAGCAACGTTTTTACCAACCTGTGGTGTTTACAGTCCAAGGTCCATAGATACCTAGATAGTTTATTTCAAGGTGTTTCAATGAAGTGCTTCACCTGCTGCAAACCTAGTGTCAGCCCAGTGTTCAGAGGCGTTTGCTTCAGTCATGCCTTAATCTTGAGCTTACAGTCACGAGAGATTGAGTGCGGAACTGAGGAATGTGTATTCCTTGATCCCTACCTACGGAAGCATCTGTAGCATTAGCCTGTGTTGACTATGACCAGGAACCCAGAGGAGTCTGTACATGTGTATTACTGCTGTGCATTCCTGATCAGTATTCACGAGTAATATGCCATTGAGGACAACCCCAGGGCTATATTTCCTGTTTCCCAAATCAGTAGTAACATGGTGAATGCCTAAACCTCTGACGTGTGAAGAAAACTTGAGATATGGTCCTGATAAGATGTAAGAGGTCTCAAAAAACATAAATTTGTTGAGGAAATTTCTTTATGGAACATAAAATAACAGCATGACAGTTGGGATTACTGATTTTTTGGATTTTGCCCTTTATCTAATTTTCCGAATGACACTGGCTTGGAATCTGGATATGTTTATGTCCTCGGATGAAATGGTAAGAGGTGCCTACTCTCTGAGGCTCATTAGAGCTCTCCGCAACTACTTGATGGAAATGGATCGAGTTTCCAAAACATTGTGTTCTTCAGAGTATTATATGATGGACAGAATCCAAAAAGTCAGTAATCCTGGGTGTTGTACACCACTGTCCAAAACCTTTGGAACTAACATGGCAGCTATTGGATAATTTTCTTTAGAATTCAGTTTGATGGTGGTAACTAATGAACAGTTGGGTTTAACCTTGTCAATTTGGTATTGAAATAAATACAGAAATGCACATGTGCTCGCATGCGTATATGCCCCCCCCAGACACAAAATATTCGTATATTGCTCGTAAGTTAAAAATTTCAAACATGGAGATGATGCAGATCAGTGAGGTTATATGTGACAATTTAATGTTGACAGAATCTATATTTAAGTGATATTTTCTTCACAAAAATAAAATAACAGTGATGATAATGTTGATGGTAATAGTAATGATAATAGATCTGTAGGTCTATAAATATATGCAGTAAGAGTGTAGGATCTATGAGTTTTGTTTGGAACTGCTTGCATTTGTTATGCAGAGTTTACTAATATTAGTAAACTCTGCATAACCTCAAAATCTGTGGTAATACATTTTCCCCATCACACATCTACACAAACTAGTACATTTAACTTAATTATTTCTTCAGAGGCTTTCTTCTCATTATGTATTATACTTACCTTCTTTTCAAACATTTCCACAAACTTCCTATGCATGAACATTATTTTTCTCTTTATTTCATATATTGAAGTTATCTTCATGTTTATTTCAACTTTTCTGTGGTGTTCCCTCAGGAAGTACCTCCTCAAAACTGCCTCCAAACTGACTACATCAAGTCTTCACAAAATATTTTATGATGTTATATTTTAGCATCCTGTTGCACTGATTTAAGTCCATGATTTATTTCAACCGTCTTCAACTCAAAATGAAGACAGCACACACACACANAAAATCCTGAACAATTTTAATTTTTAACATTTATCAATATATATGATAAATATATATTTTAGTTATTTTAATATGAAGATGACAAGGCATGCAATGAACTAGTTTAGCGTAAATCGAATAAGCACCTGAAGATGGCACTTTTGTGCCGAAACATGTAGTGCGAGTGAGAGGAGGAGATAGACGAGTGTATACACTGGAAGACGGTTGAAATCATGGAAATATTTTATGATAATTGTTTGCAACATCATATGTTCCTCATGAGATATTTAATAATATATAATGCATACTACTTTAATGACTGTTTTTTAGTAACTTCATGGTCAGGTGTTATTCTCTTAACAGCTGACCCATTCTGGGTTAGGTTTAATAGCATAATAACTTATATATTTATTTGTTATGTTATGACAATAAGAGCTCATTCAGTAGAGTGACTAGAAAACCTGTTCTTTGATTCTGGTAAGGGGCATACTTGAAAAATAACATGTAAGAAGCACAATACCAACAAGCAAGTAACAGAGTCATTACCATTAAGCATTAAGCTATATACTGATAAATGTTATTTAAGGGTAGGAATCATTGTCAGAAAAACATTCATCATATTAATACCTAAGATTGGTGCCAATTTCAAATATACAAGAATTGTCAATTAGAAGACATTAAATTTTTTACTTTTAAGCTCTAGGATTAAAATTTCAACTTAAATTATTTGAGGACAAAATCAGTTTTTGTACCTTTGATAGTTACTTTTTAGGTTACAATGTAGAATGTATTTGTTGACATACATGTGTGTCCATTGCTGTTTGTTAGTAGTCACCTAATATAATATGGAATGTTTATGCTTGTTGCAGTCACGATTTGCAGTGAACAGTGTCACTTGTGGTGATTATTTACGTCCACTCCAAATCTCCAGGTTTGTGGCTGAACTCAATGCCGGGTTCCGTCTTCTGAATCTCAAGAATGATTCCCTTCGAAAGCGCTTTGATGCTTTAAAGTATGATGTGAAGAAAATTGAGGAGGTAGTTTATGACCTCACAATACGAGGTCTTAAACCTGGTACAAGCAGCACCAGTCCAATGGTTGAAGAAGAAACTTCAGATAAAGCCTAACTACAATGGAAATACCTGCAATGTGTGTCTCGCCAAGGCCATTTTCTACTGTGTTTACATGATGATGTTTATTAAAGTGATATTAATGTATCAGACAGTGCTAATCTCTGTCCCCATTAATGTTCCCAGCAGAATAGGTTTCATACCTTACCCAGCAATGAAAGCAGAGCCAGCTTCCAAAATGTGTTCTTTAGTATTCAGTTTGTTCAGTACAAGAAGTACATGAAAGGCATGAACAGGGTTGACCAGTACTTGAGCTATTATTGTAAGTTGAAGAAAGCTGGTAAATGTTAAAAGATGTGGTACACTGTCTAATCTACTGTGATTTTTTCACTGTTTTCAGTATTTACAGATTGTACTACTATATAAAAATCAGAGTTATAAGAATTTCTACATGAAACAGCAAGAGACTGGATTACTGAAAAAGAAGAGAAAAGGCTACACAGGCCAGATTTCTCATCACCAGCATACACTAAGAGGATCTAAAACAGTGTCACCAACTTCTCCATGCATAAATTAAAAAAGTGTGTGTGTGCCCCAATTTAATGTTCCTTGCTTTAAGATTTTCCCCTTGTTTAATAATCAGTTTCAATAATATGATAAATTTCCTCCATTTAAGATTTTTCTCAGTTAAGTGTTGAGATCCATTGCTCTCCCAATAATCCTTCACAAGGGGTTTTCCTCTGAGAAGTATCAGTTTCAGAAACATTATTAGATATGAGACATCATGCAACACTAAAGTGATACACATGTAAGTAGGAGTAAAGCCCCTCTGCTTAATTAAGTACCACCATGAAAACATGGGGAGGGGGAGGAGGCAGTGTAGCTCCACAAATTATTAACTTTGGCATAAAACTGAAAGTCAGCTTTATGCCCTGGTCTCCTCTCCACCCCCATTCCTCCCTCCCAAGGGGGTAGCCCTTAATATCCAGTGGATAGGAGGCTGGGTGGAGCCTTAGAATTGGTCTGGACACTTTGGAGAAGAGAAAACTGCTCTCTCCCTGTTTGGAACTGAACACCAAGTCCTCATTCCAGCCCATTGCCTAGCTGCTGTACCAACTCAGTACAGTATTTCAAAAACAGTGGCGTAAAATGCCTGGAACTGGGGCATTCGAACCTAAAAAGCTGCCATACTGCAATGTTAAAGAACATCCTTTTACACACAATGTAACTCATAACTCACCAAAAATATATTTATATTAAGAAATGATTTGCCATATCAGACACTTGAAATACTTTCTTTATTCATGTGTTGAGGAGAAAGATATTTCTAATAAGTTATTACATTTTCAAGAAACAGCATAACACTATAATTGAAAGGAACAGCTCAGTCAATAAAGTGACTTGCCTACAATCCGAATAATCAAATGTTGAACCAGCTGGTGTGCCCATAAACTTGCATTCAGGTTCATAATTCTGTTTTCAGTCGGGTCACCAGTTATCCTGGTTTACTTCAGCCTTGTTAAACAAGCTATGACTGCAGCTTTCTAAATTATTACCTTGTCTCAAAACATGATATCTGCCCATCTCTCTTCCTTGGTTGTAGTATCACCGGCTGGAGGGTCATTGGGTTCTTCACCCTTCACATAGAGGAACTCCTTGCAGATTATCTGAGCAGCTACTTTTCTGTTCAGATGTTTGTGAAGCTGCTAGATAACAATAATTAGCACATATCGCAATGAACAGCTGTTTGGCTCTTACCCCATTAACATCTCTGATATGGAATACTGGTATGGAGAACATCATTAATCCCATGTTCACAGCCAGTATATTTTCCACTAGCTCGTTGCAGAGAAACCTCTTGAAAAGACACGAGACTCTAAGAGCACAGGTTATCTGATATATACAGTTTAATCTTTATTTTCAGTGAAAAGCAAAGGTGCTCTAATTCACCTCATCTTACATGAAACAGCCTCATCAGGTATCCAGCATCAAAGGTGTACTTAGTAGCACTGGAAGTGGACTCTAGGTTGCCATCCAGCTGTTAACCTGGTCAAAATTTGGCACATGACTGAATACATCAGTATCCTTTGTCCAGGTCCAATACACTTTCCAGTGGCTTATTGGATTGGAACCTGATGAGATTTTCTTTGAAGAACATGGCTATGTCTTGAGGACGTGAACAGCCAGATACATGTGGTGTTATCTTCACCTGGAATATAAAGTACAGTTCAGGAGTGACTGAAATGGCTGTAGTGATACAATTTATTTTGCATATAGAAGGAATAACAATGATCAGTGTCAAAGAAGACTTAGGGCGATGACACACGGAGCAGTTTTCGCCGACTCGGCCACAGCCTTGTGACAAAATACACAATGCTGCAGGTCAATTTGAATGCTGAGTGCAACATACGGTGTGGGAGGTAGCATTGTACAGATGATTTTTACGAGGAACGTATAATACTTCTGTCACTGATTTACTTAGATGGAAGCGGCCTCCGTAGTCTAGGAGTAATGTTCCCACCTCATGACTCAAGGTACGTGGGTTCAAACCCGGCGGAGGTCGTGGAATTTTTAAGGGCGGAAAAATTCAGGGAACAAGTCCTCCAGGAGGGACTTTAAGCCATGGGTCCCGTGTCATAGATTTACGGCACGTAAAAGAACCTCGTGTCTCTAGGAGACCTCTGAGCAAAATTAGGCCAAGTTTCCTGCCCAACTAGTTTTCCAATTCCTCCGGTAGATGGGAGAAGTATCAGGTACCACTGCCAGAGGAAGGGGGACCTCTCTGAAAGAAAGGGACTAGGAACCCCTGCCAGAGGAGGGATGACCTCCCTGACAGAAAGGGACTATTAGATACCACTGCCAGTAAGAGGTTGGAACCTCGCTGGCAGAAAGGGGCTGATAGTAAGCACCAGTACCGGTAGGGTATGGAGACAGTAGAAATTAAAAGGGGGACGCACAATGGACCAGTAACCGGTCTAAGTGCATAGGGAAACCCACCCCTTCAATACGGAATACGGAAATACTTACGATGGAGGCAGAGAAGGAAACATCGGAGAATATGGATTCACCCAACTGTGAGAGATAGGACTTCAAAAGGTCTATTTTACACTTTATTTAATCAAGCACGACAAGATGAAGATAAATTTTATAATTTCGTTTGTATGTTGAGTGAATCTTTCGACGAACTGTTGCTGGTCGGGCATGGACCTCAATCCTACTCTCTAGCATTCTGTCAGGAAAAAGTGGAATGAAATAGAAAACTGTCAGTAAATGTTTGTACGCTTTTCGTATTGTATGTAAACAATGCTAAATATGTAATAAAGTACTTCATTCCATTACATATACATATTTTAATTTATATGAGATCTAATATAGGGATGCTTACCATTGATTCCTTCGCTGCATCGGAAACTGCTGAGAATATATTCAATCTATGGAGCAACAGCATGCACGAAGTCTTAAAACCGCTTGCTGCACTGCCTGCAGATGACAGGCCGAGTCAGCAAATCTGCCGCCTGTCGGCGAACACCGCCTTGTCTGTTTTATCCCATCTGATGCAATAGAACTACGCACTGAGTCGGCTGCCGACTTGGCCGCCACCAAGTCAGCGAAAACCGCTCCATGTGTCATGGCCCTTATTGTAATGACTGGACTATTAGTATAATTAAAGCTAGTCAGTGGAGAAGGGCTGGAAATACTCATAAGACTGTTTGACATGTAACCTGCTAAACTGATTCTTAATAAGCCAGAAGGGTGAAGAGGTGGCTGAGTGCTTTTCAGGAAGCTGAGAGTCACTGACTAGAAGCAGAAGGCATTGGAGAGGTATGGCCTGTGACTTAGAATGCCAGGGCTTGAGTGCATCTGGGTTCAAGCCTCGGGGAGCCCCAAATTTAACTGTAAATACTATTTGTTTTGTTGATACATTTTAATTTCAGCCATAAAGACAGTCAAATAAATGAAAAAGGAACTGTCATTAGGTGACTTAACAAGGTTATCCATGTAGATACTATAGAGTTCTGATGATGGTGTATAACACACAAAGATACTGGGTCCAGTGATTGAGGCTATTTCTTTCTAAGGGGCCCAACAGAGTAGGTATCTTCCATCACCTGAGGACGGAAACAGATCCAGCTTCCAAAACGTTGTGTTTTTTCTTAGTTATTTAGAATCCGGACGATGGACAAAGTCCGAAAACCCAATATCTCTGAAGGTTATCCATGGTTCAGAATTACGGACCTGTCACTGCAATTCTGACGCTGCTGTTTGCTTTGCAAGCAGCACACTATTTTCAACAAAGCAGTGTGTTTCTGGTTTGTTAGGGTTGGTGTTGGGTGGGATAAGGCATGTGAGGTTAAGATGTTATTCTCATCAAATTAATGTGAAGAGGACAAAAAATTGTCTGAATACATTTTATGGCTTATTCCTTCTACTTTTTTTGCATTTATGACTATCCTTATCTATTTTGCATTGTATCTTTAATTTCTCAAGTGTGCGCCCATATCATAAATTTGGCCATGACACATCTGCCCTATCTCTATTCCTCTGCTAACTATAAACACATGAAAAAACATTTGTTTTTGACCTTCCAACAAATTTAATAAGACCTGCAGGTCAGTGTGTTTGAAACTCCTAGTGGTGGTATACCTACAATCAGCAAGTGTCTGCAAGATTATTTCTTTCAGATTTTGTGCAACTTCGTTTTATTTTGAAGACAACAGTGACCCATTCTAGAGCAACTGGAATGCATAAAAGAGGCTTTCTTGGGTTTTAAATAGGAACGGCATTCCTTCTTCAGAAAGTCCATATTTCACATACCTCTCTCCTGAATCAATTGGAGACATCATTCATCAGAAAAGTTTACTTCACCTGAGGCATGGTCCATAAGACACTTGAAACTGGTAGTGGCTCTGTCTCAAACACATCCAATATCGCAGCCGACAACCATCCTCTGCTTAGAGCATTTACTAAATCCTTTTCTTTTATGACTGTTCCTCGTCCTATGTTAATGAATACTGGCTGCTTCTGTGCACAATGTTTTAGCATGTCCTCATTCAGGAGGCCAGTGGTGCCCGGGGTAGAAGGAAGAACACTGATTATATAATCACAGTTGTGGAGTAGATCCGGTAAATCTGAATGTAATCTGCATGAACAAAGTAACATAAGTTGTTCACAGTACAGTTGTTTGTTCACCTTCATCAACCTGGAACCTATGATTATTCAGTCAGTAGCAACATGGCAATAAGCTTGATACTTAATGCAAAGCAACACTGCTATAAAGAATGTAAATGAGATGACAGTACACAAGGAATAATTGTGCTTCAAACTAGAAAAACTACTGCTTGGTTCATCAAATGGAAGAATTACAATGGATTCTGTTAACAAAAATGAAACAAATAACTCTGTGGCCTGTAGTCTGCAAGTGAACTATACTGACAAAGCGACCACTGCTTGTCAGCGGAGTTAGTGGCAACTTTAGTGGACAGGGGGTGTCACGTGGTCAGCGCAACGAATCCCCACAGCCCTTAATCTCAGTTTTCTAGATAGGAGCTATTATTTCCTTGAAATAGCTTCTCAGTTATCCTCATGAGGCTGAGTGGACCCCATTCCAGACCCACTACTACTCAGAAAATCGCCGGGAATCCAACCTGGGACCTCTGGATCTGTAGCCAGGAACCCTGACCACTAGACCACAGAGATGGTCAGATTCTGTTAACATTAGGGTGATTTTCTGGTAGTGTATGTAATTAATTTTTCCCCATCTCCAATTCTTTGGCTGTTTATTGACAAACTTAAGAGGGAGGGGTCTGTAGTGTAATATCATTCAACGGTCTAAACCTGCAGTTAAGGATTGATTACCTAAGCTGATAAATTGTTCACTGTTTATTACTGTGATATGATGTATTTAATCCAGTCATGTGTAAATATAGATGGGTTCATCATTCATTCACTCCTTAGACTGTTTATGCCATTTGAACACATTACTGCAAGATAAAAAGTCCTTTTGTGAATGTGTTTTTCTTCAGCTGAAAAATAATTTTATTGCATATTTCTGCATATCCATAAGAGCTATGTGTAGCACTACTTTATACTATTAGCTGTACCAGAATATACCTGCTAAACTGACGATACAATGATAGTTCATATTCTTGCAGGAAAGTAACATCTGATAATTATTTCTGATGTAAGTGACATATGAAAAATTTCCTGTATATTTGTTTTCCAATTTTATTTTAGAATTAAAAGATTGGAAAGGAAATGCCTGTGGTTGTACGTAGCAGTGATAAGTGAAATCTTTACTCTGAGTACAGCCAAACACTAATTCTGAAGTGAAGCCTCTAATGAGGACTGAGTTTGTGATGTGTTAACAGACCAAGCCAACAGACATGGATCAGGAATAGTGACAGGGGAATCTGGAGCAATTAAACCAGCCCCAGATCCCACAGAGATTTCGCTGACAACATGCGAGTTCTTCAGTGAGAACACATCCTCTAATCACATGAGATTTGGCATGCAGATTTAATACTATCTTTTTTCAGAACTACATTTTGTGATTGTTCAAGGAAAAAAAGTCTGGTGTGCTAGACACATGCTAATCAGTAGTCATTATCAAAGCAAGGACCCAAAGGGAGGGGGACTGCAATATGGGTCCTTTCGTTGGTGCTTGCCGAATCATCTTGCTATCTGAGGAACATTTCCTGTTACAAAAATATGTTTAAATTATTGCAATAACTAAAACATCAACTTTTTGTGTAAGTTAAATTAAATACGTAAAACTGTTTATTGTACCACACAGTCCATCAACAATGCAACAATGTTATATTTTAGCGTCCTGTTGCACTGATTCACATTCATGATGTGTATTTGTACCAACTGTCTTACAGTGCGCACAGTTTCACTTTTCTCTTCACTACATGTTTCGGCAATATTGTGCCATCTTCAGGTGCGATTTTGTTTACGTCAAACCATTGCACTGTATGCCATCATGTTTCCTTTATAAAATGATTAAAATGTAAATATGTCATGTATAATAATAAAATATATATATTAAAACTTTTCAAGATTTATCATCTATACGTCGCACTTCAAATTCGCGATTTACGTCAATCCTCTCCTATGGGAGTACTCTTCCTATATTCTTGTTAGGGCCGAAACCTGTTGTGTCGAAAGTGAATGTGTAAGAGAGAAGGGACAATTTGTTGCACTGTTGATGGGCTGTGTAGTACATAAACAGTATTAGATATAGTAATGTAACAGGATGCTTAAATACAGGATTAAATTAAATACACTAAGTCAAAATTTTCTTTTTTACCTGTATTCATCTATGTAAGGTGACTTGTTATCTTCTGAAGGTACTGTACAAACTAAGCCCCAAACACAAGCATGTAGTGTTTTCAGTAACTTGGCAACTGAAAGCAAACAGTTCTTGAACTATTTTTTTTTTCTGTGTGAAGGAGAAAATTAGAAACACTTCATGTTGAACAATATGCATATGGATTATCATAAGTACAATATATGTAAACTTATTGTTTTCAGTATTACTGTGCTGTCAGTTCCTGCTATTTCTGTATTCATATAATCCATCTGAAAGATGCAAGCAGCCCTCAGTTTGGAAACCCCTACTCTGCTCCAGCCCTCTGACATTTGGTGGATAAACAAATGTAATCAGATAAAATCTTAAAGGGCTGTCACAACCAAATATAGTATTTTTCATTTTAGACTGGCTTCAACTTGGAAATTAAATGCTGTGTACAGCCATGACTACTCACTATCTCTTCCTATTGTTCCAGCACCAAGGATTCCTATGGTAAGATCTGCAATCGTGCGGTGGTTAGAAATCTTTCCATCTATTTTCCACAGGCTGGATTGCTGATTTTCATATACAGCCATCAAGTTTCGTTCATGGTTGACAATATTAGCTACCACATACTCACCCATTGCAGAGCCAAAAAAGTAATTAGAAAATCGTGTAATAATAAAGGATGGTTTTGGCTGTGAACATATGAAAGTCACAGAATGCTTTCAGCAATTTATAATGAATAAATAGGCGCATACAATTCTTTTCTCTCTCTTATGGGCAAGATATTATTTAAAACAGAAGTTTGCAAACTTTTAGAGAAAACTTATTATCTCAAAACATAGTCTAAATTGACATGAACTGCCTAAGCTTGGTTTAAAATTGGCCATTTATTTCAGAAATTATTGATGCACATGAATACCATATATCATACTAGTAGATTCTAAAGGGTTCTGATGATGGTGTATAACACTCAGAATTACTGGGTCTTGGATTTTGTCCATTGTCCACTATTCTAGAAATTGGATGGAAATTGAGGTTCGCTCTTTCTAAGGGATCCAACAGAGTAGGTGTCTTCCTCCTCCTCATGTGAGGATGGAAATGTATCTAGTTTCCGAAACATTGTGCTTTCTTGTTCCTAGAATACCGGATGATGGACAAAGTCCAATTCTGAGCATGTATCATACTATAAGAAGAAATGAGAGAACACAAGAGAAAGACTGTACACATGAAGAGTCTTCTTGTGGTAGTAATTTGTGTCATTCTACATTATAGTCATCCCATGAACATGACTGTGAAGGAATTATACAAGTTGAAAGAAAGGAAAATGATATTTATTATGTTAGCAGTCATCGACATAATAATGAACTTATTTTATAGTTTAGTTAATGGTGTTGTGGGCCACACATAATACACATACAATCTATAAAGCTTATATTTCATACAGCTGTTTTGGGATACAGTATTTGTGTTTAAAGCATTTAAGTCTGTCAATTTTTGCTGGACTGGGCAAACACTTTTCAATGAAATTAGGCACTCCAACTTTAATTATATATTTACTGTATTTGGAATTTGCATACTTTGCTGACAACATAGTGCTGCACTATAGTTTCTACACCAGCGAAGGTTCCTTGGACCCATTTGGCAGCTGGTAAATTGTAAAGCTGCATTCCCAGCAAATTATTGTCTGCTACGATTATCTCGGCCTGTTTTAATATATTTATGTCTTCAACTGATGCACCTAGGAAAAAATTTGGGGAAAGGTTAGGAATAGAAGAGCATAAAATATGGCAGACCATGATCAGACTACAAATTAAACTGTTTTACTTTTATTAGACCATTATTGTACACAACATTCTCTGAACTGGTGAAGAACACATTTACTATATGAAATCTAACCCTTAACCAATGGAAATTTAAACTTAAAATAGGTCCACTGTATTGTGTTAAGTAGATATAAATATATGTTAATAGCTTCAGAAAAACAACAGCTTTATTTGTACTTATTCAAAAAGGTTACTTGTATCAGGGTCAGTGTGATAACATTGTCATGCCTTTTCAATAGAATGTGTGGAGGAAATTTTGCATGTGTTTGAGTAGGGTTGCTCATGTGCTAAGGTAGCTCACAGTCAACTTTCAAGCATCACATCATCGACATCTCTGTATGTCTCCTACTCTCCACATATAATTTCAATTGTAAATATCCCCACACAAATCACTAATACCCAAGTAAGTTTTGAGGTTTTCACAGTGGTGACTATGAAGAATGCTGTCATTTGATATGTTGTGCTGTGTAGATTTTGTGTGAACTGACGTTTTGAAGGAACGCATGGCCTTCATCTTCAGGATAGAAAAATACTGAATGAGGAACCACCATGTGCTGGTGGCTACAGACTTTGATTTCTCTACCTTGAAGATGGAGGCGATACATTCTTCTGAAATGTTGGTTCACACAAGATCTACAAGGCATCACAGAAGACAGCATTATTCACTAAATACCCACTTAATCTCCATGTATTTAATGTCTGGCTGATTCTATTACAAAAATATACTGCTAGACTTAAACCCCCACTCTACTGAGGCATCAGCCTGATTTTATACGAGAAGCGTTCTGTATAAAATGCCTCCTATTTTTTTAATGAAAACTACAACAGATGCAGAAAGCATAATAATGGTGTTGCGAAAACATATGAGGGCAAGCAATGCAATAAATTGATGTAATTGGGACACCTGATGATGGCACTATGTTGCTGAAACATGTTGTGAAGTGACAGGTGAAATTGAGTGCACTAAAAGACGGCCACTGTATACATATAATGGATGAAAATCAGTGCAACAGGACGCTAAAATATAACATAATAATGCAGTTAAATAGAGCAAGATTTCAGCTACTTACAGTTATTTTTCCACATAATCACAACCATTCATTATGCACTTTTGCCAGCAATGAACAAGAGCCTGTATGCCGCGCCCGTAAAAGTCTGCACCAGCAGAGGCTAGCCACTTTCATAGGCCCAAAGAGATGGAAGTCTGAAGGTGCTAAGTCGGGACTATAAGGTTGATGTGGTAGGACAGTCCAGCCAAACTTTGCAATGTCTGCAGTGGTCACCAAACTGGTACGGGGTCTAGCATTATCGTGTTGCAAGTGAAAGGTTGTCTGCTTCTCTGGTCTGACTCGGGAAATGCGGGCGTTCAGCTTAGTCAGTGTCGTCTTTCAGACCCCGCCTATCCCAAAAGACCGTGCACATCATTTTCCCTGCCGATGGCTGGTTTGAACTTCTTTTTTCTTGGGGAATCCGGATGTCGCCACTCCATGGACTGTCTGATTCTGGCTCGTAGTGGTGACACCACGTCTCATCTCTGGTGACAATGCTGTGCAGAAACTTGTCACCTTCAGCCTCAAACTGGTGACAGACTTCCATTCAATGGGTTTTGTGGTTCTGTGTAAGCATCCGCGTGACCCACCTGGAACAAACTTTGCTATAATCCAGCTTCCCCAACATCTTTTCCAATGCATTACAGCCGATATTAAGCCGTGCACACAGTTCTCTGGTCGTTATCCGCCGATCTGTGCGGATGAGCTGATCGAGGCGCTGTTCATTGTGAGGAGTGGCAGCTGAGCAAGGACGCCCACGGCGTGGCTTGTCGTGCACTTCACTTTCGCCACTGTTGAAACGCACTACCCACCGAATCACTGTGCTGACATCCACTGTATTGTCTCCATACACCTTTAGCAAGCATCGATGGATGTCAGTGGGTACAATTTGTTCGGCAGTGAGAAATTCAATAACACATCTGTGTTTCATATGCACTTCTATGTCAGACACCATTTTTGTAGACTGCTCTGCTGTCGGTATCTGTCGCACGACAAACAAAGTAACAGTACATTGGCGGGAAGGTTCAACCTTTACTACAACACCACCAACATCCAGCTCAGATGTTACATATTAACACAAAAAAAATAGGAGGCATTATATATAGAACGCCCTTCGTATTTACATTTTATAGAATCATAACAGATGCTTCATACGTATCTTACCTTTTAGTATTAAACTGAACACAGATAACTACCATCTTATCCCATGAATAATATTATTAAAAAAACGTGTAGAATTTTTAAACATTCCACTGAATAGTTCCAATGAGTAATTAACACAGCAAAGAGTAGTTACATTCCGAGTCCCAAAGACCTGATATATTTTACTATTATGAGGTAAATATATGGAATAATGGCTACAACAAAAAAACATACATCCTTCATTTCATATTTTAAAACTAAAAAAATTCTCAGAAACATCAAATCTTAATAATTTCATAAACAAATACAATTATAATTTGCTATACGATTCATTTAAGAGGAGGGCAGGGAATAAGCAAGTTTTCAACTTACCGTACCTATAACTGTAAGTATTCTAAAACAAAAATGACTAATACACTACATTTCGATGAATTTGATTTGTTTCATTCTGGTCCATTACATTAACAATTACAAAGACAAAAACAACACCGTCCAGTGTGACTATTTAAGCTTTATCCCTTGGAAACTCATCACCCTTACATGTTTCGATCCCTACAGATCCTCAGAGGGCAGTGTTGATGAGTTTTCAAGGGATAAAGCTTAAATAGTCACAGTGGAAGGTGTTGTTTTTGTCTTTGACACTACATTTCATTCACAACCAAATGCCCAGTATTTGAGTATACTGGTGTGATAATGAGCAAATTTATTCAGTATCCAATTTACACACCCATATTACATACCATCTGGCAGCTAATTCCAGGTAAATTAATATGTGTACATGCTTACAAGAGAAAACTACAGGAAGACATGCAAACCCTTACAAGCATTCTGACGATGTCTTAAATCTGTAATTACACTGCACATGAGCAAACTGGCAAGCAATATTTGAAACACTGATAGTATGCCTTTCAGTCTTTCTTATTCAGACATACTGAGCATTTATTCTTATTTGATATTTGTACTGATGACTGGATGGAAATGATGATTCAGTTCCCACAATGACAGAAGGCAATCTTTGGAGAGTAAGGTATTCGATTCTTCAGATTCTGAACGGTGGTCACTACATTCAGCATCACTATTTCCACCAGTACCAAGGCGGTAGCTTTTTCAATCCGGTGTATTCTCTCTCTCTCTCTCTCGGAATCTCCATAACGATACAGAAAAGCTGAAGATGCACTGGCAAACACACCTAACCTTGGCTAGGCCCCTGTAACTCAACTCAGTTATTTTACGGATCCCGAAGAGTACTAAGAATTTCACTGTTCTGTTGCCAAATTACTCACAGATTCAATGAATACAAAAACCCCTCAAGCAATCGGGTCCCGGGTTTGCCGAATACGTGTTTAAAAAAAAAACTTGCAACACTTCATCGAACAAGAGTTAAATGCCGTGGACCAAGAGCTGTATTTATTCGCCTACCTTGCCACGCCAATAGCAGACACACATTTGTATTTAGAAGGCTCTGTG
Organism: Cryptotermes secundus; assembly: GCF_002891405.2. Classification (NCBI taxonomy): domain Eukaryota; kingdom Metazoa; phylum Arthropoda; class Insecta; order Blattodea; family Kalotermitidae; genus Cryptotermes; species Cryptotermes secundus. Next base: position 570,990 of record NW_019719366.1, on the reverse strand, counting down.
ATAGACCTTCCAGCCAGGTGTGCATAACGCAATTCAATTGCGTTATTTTATTTCAATTCCTAATCTTAAATTATGTAAACGTAAAATAAATTACCGGGAGAAACTTCTTGAAATTGAATATTTGGTAAAATGGTTTTTAAACACTTCGTTAGATCGAAAATCTTGCTGTAAACTGGTACAAACCTCACTTCGCTTGTCGCCATCCTCATTTAAATATGAGTCAAATTAAATACTTTGGTTTCGTGGAAAGGGATGTCGACGTTTCATACATAGGAAGTTGAATGAAGAAACAGCAAACACATTATTTTCCCCAGATTCCTTAATTTGTAGATAATTGTATGCTTGTGTTACATTTTCTTAAACATGTAAGTTCAGACACTGGATAAGTCTCCAACAACATGCGTCAATTCCCGCGCATTGCATGTTGGTACTGAATTGTATGGATCCGCCATGATGTCCAAGAAAACGAGCTCTACATACAAGTTTGGAAGTGTTATTTTTAATATTGTGACTGAGTGTGAATGAATTGCCATAATGGGAACGAAATAAGAGTATTGTAGGTTTATTTAGTACAGGGTATATACCCTCCGGGGCCCTGTAAAGGGACGGTACAGTGGTTTTTCCTGTCGTGGCCAATGTGTTCTTAGCCTGTCAACAAAAATGAGCAAGCTCTCGTTTCGGGCTCGGGCGCTGGACGCCTCAAAGCCCATGCCAATTTACATGTCTGAAGAACTACCAGATCTACCTGACTACTCGGCAATTAACAGAGCAGTGCCACAAATGCCGAGTGGAATGGAAAAAGAGGAGGAATGTGTAAGTTTTCTCACAAAGAGGGTAGTGTTAAAGCGTGATTGGTCAGCCATGTTGGATTTTATGCTTTGAAGTGTGACCGCTAGATGGTATTTTCATGTTTTGAAACAAGTTTATTGTGATATTTTTACGTTTATTACAATGAACTACTAAAATCTTGCACTGTATTGTAATAAATTAATATGAATTCTTTCACATACACATCTAACAACAGTTGTCAATAGCCTTTAATGGCAATACGCCGAAAACTTAACCTTACTTTTATACCCACTATCCACTTACACCCACTTAACGAAAAACATTTTTAGCAATTCCCGATATGAATGTTTTGTATTGATAATAGTTATTTATTACATATTAATTACTCAGAAATTTACATGCAGTTGGTATAGTTTCATTAGTGAAAGATTAGTATACATGCAACTGAAGAGTTTGGTATTAGAAGCATTTATGATTTTAAGTTACTTGTGGCACATAGCGAAGGATATGCCACGAAAGATACAGAAGATCAATTAATGTGAATTCTAGACACGAATTGGTGATAATTTATAACTGACAGAACATGATTATGTCTCATATAGGAACACCATCTTCAGCGTGCTATATGCACAGGTCTCATCATCCCGACACCTGAAGTTGTGGATTTGGCAGATTTAGAAGCTTACAACAAGATCTATCCCCTTGACTACAAACTTCCACGACAACTTATCCATATGCAGCGTAAGTTTAATTTTTAGAATTTACTCCAGTAGAATAAAATTGCACGTGCTGAAGGTCATAGACAATTGTTTTCTTTCCATCAGCATTTGCAATGGAGCAAGACATCCCAGACTACGATATGGATTCAGAGGATGAGAAGTGGGTTCATTCACAGGCCAAGAAGATGGATCTTTTGCCGTTGAAGGTATTATTTCATGTTTTAGAAGTGATCTCGTTGATCCAGGCATTTTATTGATTTTTTAATTAAAATATTTTGGGTTGTAGTGACTGGTGAAGTATAGTGTAGACAGAAAATTTCAGACCAATACAGTATTTGCATAGTTCAAGACTTGTAATGTTAGAATCAAATATCTTTAAGGTAGAACCTGCTACAGATCACAAGTAATCTGTACAGATTTCTGTCACTGCCACTAAGGAACCTATTGAGCATGTTGTATGCTTCATGTGCACATAAATCTTTTAACAGACAGATGGAATAATGAGCAAAGTCATATTTTTTGTAAATATATATTAAGACTGCTATTAAGTAATTTTTATTACCTGTGTTGTAAAGGTTGTTTCTTTTTCTTCTTTTTTTTTTTTAATGAAAGTTGTGTGTCAGTCATAATAACACAAATTTGTAGAAGTAAAAATTTTCCTACTTTTACTGCATTCACTGATGAGGTTGGAAATGAGGTCCCTGCTAGGTATTGAGGTGGTGTTTTTTTTTTCTTGGCACTACAGCCCCAGTGGGCCTAGGCCTACACCTACCTCCATGAACTCCGTTCACTTCGGTTTTTCTAGATCTTACACATATGGTAGGACTCCTTGGGCGAGTGATCAGCTCGTTGCAAGGCCTCTACCTGTAGACAAACACAGAAAAACGCACACAAACATCCATGCCCTGACTGGGATTCAGACCCATGATCCCGGCTTCCGAGCGAGCGAAGACAGTGCATGCCTTAGACAGCTTGGATACCATGACCGGCATTGAGGTGGTGTTAGTGTGGCATATACAGAATGCATTAAAGCATACTTAATATTAATAATATGTTTTCAATTAGTGTTTCAAGTCCCGGTGAGGTCATTGGATTTTTTTCAATTCACCTAATCCTTCTGGCCGCACTAGGCCCTGGGGTTTACTCAGCCTCTAACAGAAATGAGTATCCGGAATTAACTAAATAATTTTCCTGGGGAGTGAAGTGCGGCCGGCGTGTAAGGTTGACAACCTTACCGCCATCTTTGAGCCAATTGTCAAGGTAATGTGAGACCCTTAACGTCTCACAACCCTATGGGCCTTCATGGCCTGTTACAGGGATAGCTTTACTTTTTTTTACTTTTACTTTTTTCAGTTAGTGTATATTTTATTAATCCCCAGTTGACAATCTTTCAGTTTTAAACTGTTTAATATACAACATTTTATTATTGAGTTGGAAATTTTGAGAATCCATATGTTATGTTATGCATATAGGTATATTTATAGAGTAAATTAAACTTGTGCAGTACAGGAAGGAACTATGTGTAGAACTTGGCCAACCTGAGCTGTAAATTATAACATTTTCTTTGACATTGTGCAGTACTCCATATTTATGTTTCCTTGTATGGATAGCTGCTTCTGACCAGGTTAAAGAGATTGTAATTATGGCTGTAATGTTGCCATCAGGACTTACTAATTTGATTTATTTATTTGAGGTTTATTTAAGATTGCTCTCAGTAGCTGACAGCATGTAATGCTGAATGATGAATTGGGAAGGATGTGAAAGTGTGGAGTTAACGGCCTGTTTTGAAGTTTTAAGCCAGCATTTTTGGGGCAGGGACTAAGGAAGGCGATGAAAATCCTAGAGATAGTTGATGTCCCAACCAAGATTCAAACCAGATACTTCCCAAATACAAGTCAGAAGCATTATCACCTAAGCCAACTTGCTTAGTAGTGTTATCAAGACAACCTTCTGTATGCCCTTAAGAAAAAATGTTTCGGGTTGAATGACAAGCCACGCATGCAGCTCTTCTTTCATTTATTGGGCACTGGTAAAATAGCAGCCTCTCAGAGTGTCTTTGAATGGACAAAACAGGTGATAATTAGGAGAAGCATGTTCGGGACTATATGGAGAATGCTTCAGCACCTCAGAGTTCAGTTGGCAGCAATGTGTAGATGGATGTTATCATGCAACAGTGTGACACCTTTCAACAATAGTCCTCAGCATTTGGATCATATAGATGACTTCATCAGGTCCCGAAGAATTTTACTATAATGGATGCTGTTTGTTGTTATGCCTCTCTCTAGGTACTGTTACACAATTGACCCTTGTGCATCCCGAAATTGTCAGCATCACTTTCCTGCCTATGGTTGAGTTTTGAACCTCTTTTTGACTGGCAATGTCGGATGTTTACGTTCCATATGCTGATGTTTGCTTTCTGGAGTGTAATGGTGGATTCATATCTCATCCTCAGTGACAGTGTATCTCAAAAGAGCACCGCCTTCATTGCAGTAATGGTTCACTAGGCCTTGGCAGATTGTCAAACAGTTGTGCATGTGCTCTCATGTCAGTTGTTTTGAAACCTCTCTTGCTCAAACTTTATGGATCCCACGTCTGTCTTCGATGTTTCCGTGAGCAGGACCATGACCATTGTGCATATGATATTTCACATCATTGGTAGTCACGCATCAGTCATCCAGAATAATGACACAGGCATGTTCAGTGTTTTCCTCTGTAGTTGATGTGGACAGGTGACTTCTTTTTTCATCAGTGACACTTGTGCAACCATTTTTTCACATGGTTTCTTCACTACAGTAAAGCACTGTTTCCATGTTGTGCAGAAAGTATGCAGTGCAGTTCTGCCCCTGGTACACTTTCACCCACAGAAATCATATCACTTCACACTGCTATTCTTTGGTGCATATAGTGGCCACATTAACTCTGCTACAATGACATAAGTGGCCAGTCAAGATCAGAATTATTTCATAATCACAAAGGGAGTTTGTGCTTCTAAGTGCATGCAAACTAAGCAGTACAGCCAACAGAACAACTTTGAAATAAATCATTACAGAAACTTTCTGACCTACATATATGTACAAAGTAAAAGGTAAAGTTGCCCCTTTGTTTAATTAAACACAATGTAGTGGAGGTAAAGCTCCATGAATTTGTAACCTCAGCATTAGATGTACATGGGTGGTTAGCTTCATGCCCTAGCCATGCTCTAACCCTAGGGAAAGAGCTCCTGGTACACATTATGTATGAGACTTGGTGGATCCAGAGGTGGTCTGGATGCTGTGGAGAAGGTAGAAATGTCTTACTTCTGTTGCGGTTCAAACCCTGATTCCTCAGTCATTCAGCCCATAACCTAGTCTCCGTAATTACTGAAGTAAATCAAGGCACTGTATTTATAGATAAATCATGTCTTTATTTGAATCAATATTGAGTAGCTTGACTCCGTCTTCTGTTTTGGTTGTGGCCTGATCAGATGTTTCCTTCTGACGCAAAGAGGCTACACATTTTGTGCTCTTATATTTTTTTATTGCTAGTGGGGTGGGACTAAGCCCCTTGTACTGTGGCCACTTCTGACCTATTGTACCGNTTCACATCATTGGTAGTCACGCATCAGTCATCCAGAATAATGACACAGGCATGTTCAGTGTTTTCCTCTGTAGTTGATGTGGACAGGTGACTTCTTTTTTCATCAGTGACACTTGTGCAACCATTTTTTCACATGGTTTCTTCACTACAGTAAAGCACTGTTTCCATGTTGTGCAGAAAGTATGCAGTGCAGTTCTGCCCCTGGTACACTTTCACCCACAGAAATCATATCACTTCACACTGCTATTCTTTGGTGCATATAGTGGCCACATTAACTCTGCTACAATGACATAAGTGGCCAGTCAAGATCAGAATTATTTCATAATCACAAAGGGAGTTTGTGCTTCTAAGTGCATGCAAACTAAGCAGTACAGCCAACAGAACAACTTTGAAATAAATCATTACAGAAACTTTCTGACCTACATATATGTACAAAGTAAAAGGTAAAGTTGCCCCTTTGTTTAATTAAACACAATGTAGTGGAGGTAAAGCTCCATGAATTTGTAACCTCAGCATTAGATGTACATGGGTGGTTAGCTTCATGCCCTAGCCATGCTCTAACCCTAGGGAAAGAGCTCCTGGTACACATTATGTATGAGACTTGGTGGATCCAGAGGTGGTCTGGATGCTGTGGAGAAGGTAGAAATGTCTTACTTCTGTTGCGGTTCAAACCCTGATTCCTCAGTCATTCAGCCCATAACCTAGTCTCCGTAATTACTGAAGTAAATCAAGGCACTGTATTTATAGATAAATCATGTCTTTATTTGAATCAATATTGAGTAGCTTGACTCCGTCTTCTGTTTTGGTTGTGGCCTGATCAGATGTTTCCTTCTGACGCAAAGAGGCTACACATTTTGTGCTCTTATATTTTTTTATTGCTAGTGGGGTGGGACTAAGCCCCTTGTACTGTGGCCACTTCTGACCTATTGTACCGGCCCCAGATGATATGTGAGGGTGATCGTGGAGCAATTGATGGAATGAAGATTAGCAGGGGAAACCGAAGTACTCAGAGAAAACCTGCCCCAGCGCCACTTTGTCCACCACAAATCCCACTTGACCAGACCCGGGATCGAACCTGGGCTGCCGCAGTGGGAAGCCAGCGACTAACCGCTTTTTATTCTATTAACTCCAAGGACTGAAAGATTTCTGAACTGGGCTTTGAACACCAACTGTTGAAGTTCATTCCAAGTACGATAATATAAAAGCTCTGTGGTTTTAGTCTGCAAGTGAACTATACTGACCGAGCAACCACTGCTTGTCAGCAAAGTTAGTGCCAAGTAACCGCCTCTGCCGTCTAGTGGTCAGAGTTCCTGGCTACAGATCCAGAGGTCCGAGTTCGATTCCCGGCACTACCAGATTTTCTGAGAAGTCCTAGGTCTGGACTGGGTTCCACTCAGCCCCGTGAGGATAATTGAGGAGCTATTTCAAGGAAATAGCAGCTCTGGTTTAGAAAACTGAAATTAATGGCTGTGGGGATTTGTTGTGCTGACCACGCAACACCCTCTATCTGCTAAAGTTGGCAGACATGATAATATAATGGATATAAATCTAGAGAATTTGATATCAAAGTAACAGTGTGTCTTGCAGCTGTAGCATTATCCGACACTTTAAAAGGAGTGGGTAAGATGAATATAAAATGCCTATTTTGAATGCTTAAGGTGGAAAATTTTTTCTATGTACTGAATTATTGAAACTGAACAAGTCTGTTTATACATGTACCAGAGTACTTGTATGTTCGGCATATCATACATGAGCTTCATTTACATTGTTTGCAACTAGTCTTTTTCTGGCTTTTTAAAACTGTCATTTTGTTGCATCATTTATTATGCACAGTGCTGTAAAATAGGAAGGAACGCAGTTGAAAACCTTGTGAATATCCCAGTTGAGTACATCTTTCCATGCTTGTTATCTTTATTTGGATACAGGCAGCTTATTCACTACAAAGAAATCATCATTGAAACAGAGGTCAAGAGAAGAAGCAAATATGAACTCAAATTGTTATGAAATTGTCTTTCTTTCCAAACAAGGGTGTACAGACCGCACTATTTCATTTTAGGCGACTAAGGCAACACTGTCGTTATCCTCAGTCTCTTCTAATTTGCATAGTGCAGTAAACTGTCAGCTATCTGGTACCCAAGACTTTTCATGCAGTTGGTAAAAATATAAAAAAATGAATGCAATTTTATAAAGTTACTTCAGAAACAAAGCTGTGCCCTTCATATGATCACGTGTGTCACAGTAATTCTCCCAGCTGCCACTAGAATGCTGCCTGTTGTCCTCCCTTATGCAAGTGTCATGAAGTGATGTGTGATTACATTAGAGGTTAGTTGAATTTGTGATTGCGATTCAGTGAAAACTGAAAGTAACGGCCATGGGGATCCGTTGTGCTGACCATGCGACACCCTCTATCCGCTGAAGGTGACACTAACTTTGCCAACAAGCGGTGGTCATTCGGTTGGTATAGTTCACTTGCGGATTAGAGGCCACAGAGTTTTTATTATTTGATTCAGTATATCCAAAATCTTTGAGCCATGAACCCACTATGCCTCCCGAGAAGACTCCTGTGCAAAAACTAAACAGAACAACTGTGTTTGCTTTGAATTTGAATCAGAAAATGGAAGTATTAGGAGCCTGGAAAAGTGTGAAAGTTGGGTTCTGTAAGATTCTGTTCAGTAATGAAACCTGTTGAGGACCCTCATGACATGATTTGTATTGGAGATGGGAAGAGTGTTTTTTTTTTTCAGTTTGTTAACATAAAATGAGTAACTTTCATTGTCAGGAATTATCAACATCATACACTGCCATGTTACACAAGTAATGTTTGAGGAATTTTCTTTTAAATGTTACCATGTCATGTTTGTAATCTATATAATGTGCAGAACTCAGCATCATGTTAATGGGGCTGCTCTCCCACCAGGAAACAGATTTTTTTTGGATATAGCTATTGGAGAAAGCTTCTGGATACATGCTAGTGATAAGCTAAGTTTAAAGGTTTATGATGATGCATTCCAGTAAACATGACCATTGTTTTGGATAGTGTTTGCTGCAGTATGTATTGTAAAAGCACAGTGTTTCAGAAACTGATTCAGTTTCCAAAATGTTATATTTGAAAATACTCAAGACAAAGGGTAGTGTCCAGAATAATAGTCATGGTTATGTGGATATGATATTTGCAGCAAATATGCTGAATAATCTGTTGGCAAGGATGGAGTTTTCTCTTTAGAATAGATTTTCTTAAGTTTTATGTTATTTAAATTTATCTGTGTTTTTACTATAATATTTTATCAAGTATCTTTCCATTTTTATTGAGCAGTTTGAAGAGATGATGGACCGTTTAGAGAAGGGCAGTGGGCAGACAGTAGTGACTCTGCAGGAAGCCAAATCTCTGTTGAAGGAAGATGACGATTTGATCATTGCTGTCTATGACTACTGGCTTAACAAGAGGCTCAAAACTGTGAGTTTCTTCTTTGAAATTAAGTTTCTCAAAGAATACTGATACATACAAATGCAAGAAAGGGAATATCATTGGTGAATTCAGCATCTAAAATATGACAGTCTTAATTTTTTCCATCTTTTTTATTACATAATTATTTAATAAATAAATTACTTAAGGAAAGCAGGAGGTGGACCCTTTGAAATTAATCATTATTTGTGTATTTATGGGCTGAAAAGCCCAAATATATTGTGTCCTTGTATTAGCATTTAAGTATAAATGTGTTTTAGGTAAAAATATATATTGCATTGGCATACACAAAGAATATGGAACTATTCTGTACATTTGTCCTAAGAGCAACCTGCAAGACTAGTCGCTTCACATGAACTGTAGTGCATAATTTTAACCTCATCATCTCAGGACAGACTGAAATAGATACTAGTACTTTATGATAAGTGTGCTTTGAACAGTGTAAAACTTTGATTAACAAGCCGTAAAAAGCATATTTTGTGGTAAGCAATAAATTATGTAAATACCAGTACATGAAGCTGCTGGTAGGTATCACTATTATCAGCCTATGAGATGCCCGTAAAAGTCATGTGGTTAGTTATTGAAGGATTTAAACAAAAATAGTCTTGAAGAATGCCTTCTTCTGGGATGTGGTACTGTGTAGATGTTGTGTGAACCGACATTTCGGAGGAAGGTATCACCTCCATCTTCAGGATAGAAAAACCTGTGAGCGAGGAACCAGCGTGAGCAGGTGGCTGCAGTTTTGAGTGCATATTTCTCAGTTTTTACACCTATCATTGGTTCATCAGTATCCAAAACGTATTGTGATTCAAGAAAAATGAATACTAATTAAATCTAAATGTTTCTGTGTCACAGTGAAAGCAGACAGTGGTTTTAGTAATAATATAATTATTAGCAGTAACTTTAGAGTTTCTGAATCAAAAAGAATGTTGAGTCAAATAATTATGTAACTTAAGTTTAAGTAACAACACATTGTAAATGTGACTGAAATTTTAGAAGCCCATGGAAAGAATTAAGCCAAAAATTATTTGGTACATTGCTGCACACCAGACTTTTGATACAGTTTCTAGCAATCTTGGTACTGAAGCTAAGCAAATGAAGGTGAGCGTAGAAATTGTAGTGGATGTTGAGTTTTAGGAATTGGTTACTAATTGAGATGAACAGGTGTGTGATTGGACAACAGAATCATCAGAACAGAATGAAATTGAAGAAGGGGAAAATTGGGTACCTTCAACAGTTGACAGTCATAAAGTTCAGTTTATCCTGCATATATTGGTGAGTCAGGTCAGGAAGCTGAAACTGCAACTCTCTTTGTCTTCATATCAACTCAAGAAGTGTTCGGTGCCTTTTCAGCATGTGTCCTTAATTTAATAGGCCAATGTAAGGAAATATGTGCTTTGACATGGCAAATATGTTACTTTCATTTTTTTAGAGAGAAATCAAAGTTATGAATTTGTTTTTTAAGATTGCTATTTTAAGAACCTGAAATAACTTAATAAATACACTTTTGAAAGGGAATTTACATTAGAATTCAACAACTGCTGTATTTTGTTTTCTTGCCTTCACGGAACAATTAGCTGTGCCATGTGATTGTGGAGTCGGTATCTGATGCATGGTTAATTCTGAATGCCTCTAGTGTAAGCACTGGCAGAATGCTTTAATATGGCTTGAGGTACCTGCTGCATCTGGTTAATTCTCCCACTTCACTGTGAATGACTTAAATAATATAAATTTTGTTTTGTAAATTAAAATTTAGGATTGTGTACACTTTAGAATAATATTTGTTGTTATTTATTATTTCACTGTATTATATTCATCAAAAGTTGTTTAAATATGCAAATATTTATGATAATTAGTGTTCATTAATGGACATGATAAGTGGAAGGGGGAAAACTTCGAGATTATGAAGGACTGATAGAGCTTAGTTTTGGTATGGTTAAGAGAGGATTTTTCATATTGACCAAATGTTATGGAGAGTATCCATTGTGGGGCCATGTTAATTGGGTCCCTTATCACCATGGCATGTCACATCCTCAGGTTGTAGATGGAGAAAATGGCCTTCAGATGTGGAAGGTAGCTGCAAATATACTGAATAAGCAGTATTATACAAAACTATAATTTTGCCTGTGGTTTTGTATGGGAGTGAAACTTGGTCTCTGGCATTAAGGGAGGAACATAGACTGAGGGTGTTGAAGAACATGGTGCTGAGGAGAATATTTGGACTGAAGAGGGATAAAGTGATAGGATGTTAGAGGTCACTGCTTAGTGAGGAGCTTCATAACGTGTACTGTTCATCAAATATAAGTAGAATGATGAAGTCAAGGATAATGAGATGGGCAGGGCATGTGGCATGCATGTGGAGAAGTGGAATGTATATAAGATATTAATTTGAAAGCCAGAAGGAAAGAGACAAGTAGGATTACCTAGGCATAGGTGGGAGGATAATATTAAGTTGGATCTTAGAGAGATAGGATGGGGTGATGTTGACTGGATTGAACTGGCTCAGGTTAGGGACTCGTGGAGGGCTTATGTGAACATGGTAATGAACCTTCAGGTTCCATAAAATGTTGGGAAATTCTTGAGTAGTTGTGCAGCTGATTACTTCTCAAAAATGGTCTGGTTCTATGGAGTTAGTTATCCATTGTAAGTTTGTTACTCTAAATGGATCTGCTATACTTTGACTTCTTTTCTCTTTCACAATTTCAGCAACATCCTTTGATTCCTACTGTTAAAACGGAGCATCGATTGGGGTCAGCTGCAAACAATCCATACCTTGCATTCCGTCGTCGAACTGAGAAGATGCAGACTCGTAAGAACCGTAAGAATGATGAGACCTCTTATGAAAAGATGTTAAAACTACGACGAGACCTGAGTCGGGCTGTCACGCTTCTTGAGCTTGTGAAACGAAGAGAAAAGACCAAACGTGAACATCTCCACCTCACAATAGAAATCTATGAAAAGAGGTAAGCCTTAGAATATGTAGTAATTTTCTATACATAATAGCAAGTCTGTTACAGAGAATATTTGTTAGTACTGTATTGATCAGTAGGAGTTGTCTGCTCTGTTATGAGATTGTGTTATGCTCTGGTAAGTGGCCACCAATGTTTTGGAGGGACATCCATCTTCAGGGTTGAAGGTTGAAGGTTTTACCACAATGTTGGTATCCACCAAACAGATTACAACATAGTGTTGTAACTGAGAAGATCATAATATGACCCTTTACTGCCATGAATATTTAAAATCTTATATAATCATTAATTTGTTATTCTTGCATTTGAAGGAAAATAGGTGTGTGCACAGAACTTCTAGTTCAACAATATTATACCCTTGTGTTGTCTTACAGATATTCCAAGTGTAATTGTTCATCCTGGCACCTAAAATATAGAGATAGTAACAACTTCTGGGGTGAATATTTCAAGGCATCTCATGCTTGATACACAGTTCTATTGTATTGTTAGTGAAAAACAGTTTCATTTTGTATTGTGTGTCCAGGTCTGTCATAATTAGTTCTTTTGGAATCTCAGAAATTGATCTGGATTGTTGTAGGTATCAGGCAAGTGATTTCAGTGGCCAGATGTTGGCAGAAGTGTCTGCACTGAAGACACCACGTCCAGCATTTGCCCCTCTCTTCACAAACCAGTTTGGAATCAACCACCAGAACTGGGTGAACAAAGTGTCAAACAAGGTATGTTAGTGTATGTTGTATTTATTCACATAAATTTTGCCTTCTTTAGAGAAATTTGCAGTCAACAGGCTTGTCACTTTTTTTTTATTGAAAGTGTATTTACTAACAAAGTAAAAACTGTCTAAAATCAGAATCTTAAAAAGTATCTATGCTAGAGAAGATGACAGGTAGTGCTGTTAGTGATGGCTACAAGAACTGATGCTTAGCAGGTGAACATATGCACATTGCAAATTGGTTTTTGATTAACTTTATAAAAATGGTTCATTTTATTTAATATTTGTGCCAGTTGCATGAGAATTACAGATGCATGTGAGATGTTTGCACCATCTCTCCTTCGTCACCACCTACATTAAAAGACAGGCCAACCCCATCATCTCTGATTCCATCATCAAATTGAATTTATTCTCTAATTGTAACACACTTATGCAAGGTGTTCACATACTGAGGTTGGCCCTCACATGCGTGAAGAAATAGCAGTGAACTGTACCTCAGTGACACAGCAATAAAAGTAATTAATCACGGGAATGACCCACAGAGTTGCTAACTCCTCGGTTACATTAAGTACAATTCATACCAGAATTACATTTGTCTTAGAGAACACTTGTATATTGTGCTGCCTGTCCAAGAATGCAACTGACCACATGTTGCTTAGCAACCCAAGTTACATATCCAGCAAACCAGTAAATTTCATACTGACATTAAAAGTGTTATGCATAAACATTTTCTTACAGAACTATACAAAAATATTTGAACAAGTTGAGGATCTTAGCGAACATTGTTCTAGAAGAAACACTGGCCCACACCACGAGGACATTGGTTTTGAAAATAAACAGGCTTACCTTACCATACAAACCAAAAGAATGCCTTGACTTCCTTGTTGTGCAGTGGGATAGACTTACACATTTCTCACCCTTCTGTCAGCACAGCAAGGGTTCTCCCCCCTAGATCCTGGTGACTGTGGATGAACAGAGCTGAACTCTAATGTTGACATTTACTTTGCACCTTCCTCCAACACAAACTACAACACAGAAGAAAAATATAATGGCATATGTTGCTTGGAGTCAGTGCTGTATTAGAAAAGAGGACAGATTATGTCCCTGAAACAGGCCATGTAGGCCCATAGGGTTGTAGACATTGAGGCTGCCACATTTTCTATAGAGTTGGCTTGCAGATGTTGGTGAGGTTGTCAGCCTTACATGCTGGCTGCCTTTACCCCCAGGAAGATTCCTCGTACTCATTTCTGTTAGAGGCTGAGTCAATCCCAGGGCTGTAGTGCGGCTGGAAGGATTAGGTAAATTGAAAAATACGTCATCGAGAATCGAACCCACAACCTTCCACCTTGTAACATAGTGCCTCAACCAACTACTGTGCTACCACCTGCCCCTCCCCTGGATTGTTACATAGAAGGACAAATATATCAGCTGCAGAAATGACCAGTGGCTTGATATAAAGCGACTACATGTCTCAACATGACCAAAGATGTAAAGTAAGGAAGGTGATGTCAGTACACTTTATCAGAAAAGAAGGTAGAACATGACTTGGTGAGCTGGTCACATTTCGCTAATTTTTTTGACTTCCTATGTTTTATGTTAAACAGGATGAGGTAGTTCCTAGGAAGGAGAAACGTCAGTACAAAAAGCGGAAACACAAAACAGGAACAGGTACTGTGGGTATTGGTTCTCATGGACACGGGCACCACCACAGTGGACGGAGCTCTGCTGGTTCTGGTATTGAGTTTTTGGGTTACAACTGCACTCCTGGTGGGGAACTTCTGAGCTCGGAGGACGAGGGGGATGCTGTCCTATCTGGACAGTCACCACAATCCGAAGATGAGGAACCTGATCCTAATGAGGGACCTTTCACTTTCAGGAGGAAGAAGTACTGCAATTACCATGCGGTCAGTTACTGATTCACATATTAATCGGTTTTGCGAATCTTTGGAACACAGGAACACCATTTGGGATGTCAGTATTCTACTGTAAACCTTGCATGATGTCTTACATGTTCAAAAAAAACACTAAATATCCTAAGAATCAACATGGCAAGTATTCTGTTACTTGTAACAATACATTTCATCTTCAGGATGATAATAATTTTGAATTTGATTTCCTTGCAGCCCTTGTCAGGTGGTCTTGGCAACTGGCCATGGTGTAGTCGTGAAGAAGGTGGTCTGGCTGATAGGAGGTACAGATACTGCCTTACCTCCATATCAAACCCTGAACGGAGGTGTATAGGATTTGCCAGGCGGAGAATAGGTCGGGGTGGAAGGTGTGTATGCTTGATAGAACTCTGGCCCATCAAGGATCTGGTTTTAGAAACACTTAATGTCTTGTATTGTAGTGAACACGTAAGTGTGTTTTGTGATTACATGTGGTTGAATATAGTACTGTGGCATGTAGACCTGTTGCTAGGCAACAACCGCGAAATAAGCAAATGTGCCACAGCTGTTACTATGTAATGGCTCCTCAAACAAGCATGTTTCCACAACAGTTGGGTACAACATTAATGGGAAACAGTGTTTTCTGCGTGGTGTGTGCTGAGATGTTATAAGCAGGGCAGGTCTAGAGGTAGTCAGTCAGTCAGTCAGTCAGTCAAGAGTTACTGTAGCTGAGGCCAGGGACAATTAGGGAACCCAGATGAAGGGGAATGTCTGTCATTGGAAGCCATTACCAGATGACTGGTGAAGAAACAACAGGCAGAGAAGACTGAAGTGTGTGCTTTAGTGAACTGTAAAGTGTGTTAATTAGTGGAACGGTTATAATTACTTGTAGTCACAGATGCATAAGAGTTCAGTAAATCTGACCCCCTCTGTAGCCGCTCATATGTGTGACGGTACAGTACTGAGTCAGAAATACTCTGTAGCTTCCATGTTTCTTTGATGGTTAATGCCGTACAGATATTGTTTCCCACTATCGTGCCCATAATATTCTGAGTAAGAATGTTTGACTTCACCCATTATCTCTCTTAGAAAGAACATCTTGTTCTTCTATTTTGACCAGCATTGAACCTATTCCAGTTTCCTAGAAGTAGTGGTTAAATTTCACACTTAAAAGGAATAACAGGTGAAACTATATTTTTGCATCTCCTTTTCCAGTTTAATGGAAAGGTGATGTAAGGTCAAGTAAAATGTTTTGAACTGAATGATTTGTATACATTTCAAACTTGCACATATACTGTAATATTCTTATTGATGTGTAAGTAAAGTGGTGGGTTTTGACTTTTAATCCTTAGTATCTTCCCATATCCAATATCCATTTTCATCAGATTGCATTGGAAGTTGTGAAAGACAACAAATTTGTTTCCATATGGCATATTCTGTGTTACACTTGAAAAAAATATTGTCACGTGTTGGGTGTGTCATGCGACAAATAACTTTACGTGGGCCTCGGATTTAGCGAATCCATTGTTACTCAACGACCTTCTGTTGTTCATCTCCGGGGAAACGTGTTCGTTGTTTCGGCATTGTCTACACAATGGCCCACTGTTATTGCGTTACCATGGAAGTATCTACTCCAAACATGTTACATTGCTCCCTTCTGAAGGTTGTCCATCTCGAACAGCCTAACGGTGCATCCTTGGTTTCATTTCCTAAGGTGTTCATCTTCACGTGTTACCTCTGCCTTTTGTTCGGTGTTTTGCCTTCCTTCCACATGCCCCCCCTTCTTCCAGAGTGCTCACCTCGAGCACTTCAAGGTCCAGTGGTTGTCGGTCCCATTGTCTCACATTCATTCATTTCTTCATTCACCCTTGCTAGGGAGGCCGGTGCTTCTACGTTACCAGATCCTCCCATACAGGCCGTTTCCCTTCTTCCATTTTGGAGGGGGTCGACTCCTCCACAGTGTCCAGTTTTTGATGTTTTGTGGTGGGACAGGAAATTTGGTAATTTGCTTCGCGGCCTCCTGTCTGGTAATTTTTTTGTAGGCCTCAATTCTTGTTTCTGTTGTTACATTGCAGTTGCGCCTGTTGTCTCTTCTGAGCATCCATCCTTTCTGTGTTCCTCTTACCACATTGTCCCTGGCACAAACTTTCCCAATGGCATTATCCTTGCCCCGTGCCACTCCTGCACAGTGGGTCCTAGTTCTAGGAGCGACCAGTTCTCTCCGTGGGTGATACTTTTCCTGGGTAATGTGCAACTTTATGATGTCTCTCTTGCATCGAGCCGCTGCTGCACGACAGAACATCTTGTCGGTTTCCTGCTTTTGCCCTGTCACTGTTACACGGTGGCTCGTCCCTTTGCGGGCGACAGCCAATTCCTTCTGGGGTTAATAATTTCCCCATGTGGAATCCTTCGCTTTCTGGCGGCGGTGCTCCATGGCCAGTTTTTGGTCCCTACGCCTTTTTTTCTTCAGTTCCCTGACCGGCATTATTCCGGCGTCTTCTACGGGTACCTCTTATTTCTGTGTCACCTCAGGTTTCGTGTCCGGTGAAGTCTGCTTCTCCTCTTCTTGACGTGCCTCCATCTCTTGGCAGGCAGTCATCTCTATGTCTTTTTCGGGATCGACTTCTTCCCGTGTGGCTTTTCTGTCCACTTCGGGTTTGCATTCGGCCACCATCTCCTTGTGACTGGCGTCTATTTTTTCTTGCCAGGATCTCCAATCGGCCATCATTTGTCCATGTCTGGCTTCCACCTTTGCCTGGTCGGCATCCACCTTCGCTTGCATGGCTCTGAATTCCTTCAACAGCAGTTCCATTATCTGCTGTGACTCCATTTTAGCTCATGTGTAAGTCCAATCTTTTAAATTCATCGTAACGTGTTTAAGTTCATAAAGCACTTCTTACACCATTTGTCACGTGTTGGGTGTGTCACGCGACAAATGACTTTACATGGGCCTCGGATTTAGCGAATCTTTATTGGACACTCAATCTTACACACCTTACAATTGTTATTACTTCAGCTGTATTCTGCGGTGGCTATCTTTTGACTGTCTTGTATGGTGACTAGGTTCCAACTGTGTTGTTGCTGTCTGTAGCTCTCAGCTTATATAGGTGTTCTGCGGACTCAGTAGAGGACACCTCTCACCAAGGTTCAGTCTCACATGTTTGGCGATCCGTTGCTTCGGGAACGCTCTTTATACCCTGGTAACGAGTTTCGTCATCCGTTGTTACTCAACAGCCTTCCGTTGTTCGTCTCCGTGGAAATGCGTTTGTTGTTTCAGCACTGTCTACACAATGGCCCACTGTTATTGCATCACCATGGAAGTATTTACACCAAACATGTTACAGTATTTTCTAATGCTGAGTGTTTTTAAAATGAGTTTATTTTGCTAGAGTGTTTTATTTGTGTTATATTTTATATTCATTTTTGCCTTTCAGAGTAATACTAGACCGTGCAAGCACAGAGGTGGATGACATTTTTGCAGCTCTGGACTTTACTGTCCTTGACTCTACAGCTGTTTCGCATAATAACAACCAGTTCCTGTCAGAAATCAAGAATGACTGGTGAGTGACCAGTCACTGAGTGTGTAGTTCCTTTCCTCCCCTCCCCTTTTATTTCCCCCCCACCCACAAAACAGTTGTTGAACTGTAATTTGTTTTATTGTTCATATTTTGAATACACAAAACAGTAGTCAGTACGTATCTGCAATGAAAGTTCAAATAATGATGTTCTGCTGTTTGTCTGACCATATTTTTGAACTCAGATGTTTGCAACAAGATATTATATCCAAGTTTTGACTTGCGCTTGGTGATGAGCACAGCTAATTCAGATGCATGTGTTGAAACGTGTAGTTGCTCTTTACTTTGCTGTGAAATGCATTTATAAATCTACCATTTTTCTCAGTAACTAAGAATATACTTTAGGACTTACTTCATGATGTGGAATTTAGCTGTCAGACATATTGATGTGGGGGCACCAGGTTAAAGATACCACTTCTAGTAATAAATGACATGATTTTATTTCAATCTGTAGTTTATTTTATTAATTTCTACAAACAGGTTTCTTGATGTTGACATCTTGAGATTAAGTCCAAGTGCTGTACTCTTATATTTTCCTTGCAACCATCACACTTACTTCCAAATTCAGTACAACTGCAGTATACTGAGAATTTATAGTATTCATAAAAAGTTCTGGACCAAGTAGTTAAAGTGGAGAAGGAAGTCAGAGATTACCCAAGTTCTGGGCACGTTGTTGAAGCTTCTAACTAGGAAATTTTGACAAAATGGAGGCATTCAGTTTTAAGGTCATCACATTGCAGTCTAAATTTTTTATTGATTGGAGTCCCGATGAGATGGATTTTTTTTCAATTTATCTAACCCTTCCCGCTGCACTATGGCCCTGGAGTTGACTCAGCCTCTAACAGAAATGAGTACCTGGGATCTTCCTGGGGTAAAGGGCAGCCGGCGCATAAGGCTGACAACCAAATTGCCATCTGTGAGCCGATTATCTGGAGAAAATATGGGAGCCTCACAACCCTATGGGACTTCACGACCTGCTAACAGAAATAGCTTTACCTTCTTTCTTTCTTTCTTTTTTTCTTTCCCCATCACACTGGAGCCAGTATTTATTATGAAAGATCATAATATCAGAGTTCCAATTTCAGTTCTCATACAGGTGTTTCTTTGGATTTAGTTCCCATAGTATGCACATAAGATTAGCCATGTCTGAAACCAGTTACTATTTAGTACTCTGAATGAAAACCTCAGATAGACAATATGCTAGTTTGAAATTTAAAATAAAAATTATATTTTTTTCTTTTCCACAGTAGTGACAAGTGATCAAATGTAAATTCACTACTACGATTCAGAAGCAGAATAGGTGGTGATGCTGTTGAAGCACAAGTGATCTCACACACTGCACAAGCATTGTGTCCTGAAGTCTGCTAGAACGATTATCAGAGCATTGTTATGGACTGTAAGGATCTGCAGTTGCTAAAGTTTGTGCTACATAGCCCTGTTATTTCTATGTTACCATGAAAGAAAAAGCAAAACATTATCAAACAACAAGTATTAAAATTATGCATTATAATGCATAATTTTAATACTGATTTTAATGCTGATAATTATCAGCATTTGTGTTTTTGAATTCCAAAAGTTCAGAACTTGTGGGTTGAAAGATGCATATAATTTTTCTGTCATTTACTCCTTGAAATTAGCTTTCTATGTGCTGAATCATTCTGGAGATCTGTATCGGGTATTACATTGAAAGTTGAACCCAAACCAATTTCTTATAATTCATTAGTCATCAGGGAGATGCTTTATCGCCACTCCTTTCCAACTTTGCTTTAGAATATGCCATTATGAAGGTCAGGGAAACCAGGTGGGACTGAAATTAAATGGGACACATGAGCTGTTGGCCTGTGCCGATGATGTGAATCTTCTGGGTGATAATGTAGATACCATAAAGAAAAGCACACAAACTTTAATTTATGCAAGTAAAGAGGTTGGCCTAGAAGTAAACACAGAGAAAACTAACTATATGTTGCTGTCTCATCACCAAAATGCAGTGCAAAGTCATGACATAAAGATAAGAAACAGATGTTTTGAAAATGTGGCACAGTTCAGATATTTGGGAACAACGAAACCTGATTCAGGAGGAAATTAAGAGGAGATTGAACTCTGATAATTATCAGAGTTCAATTATTATTATTATAGCATTATAATGCTTACTACCATTCAGTCCAGAACCTTTTGTCTCCTTGTCTACTCTCCAAAAACAAAAATTAGGATATACAAAACTGTAATTTTGCCTGTGGTTCTGTATGGGTGTGAAACTTGGTCTCTGACATTAAGGAAGGAACATAGACTGAGGGTGTTTGAGAACAGGTGTTGAGGAGAATATTTGGACCGAAGAAAGATGAAGTGAGAGGAGGTTGGAGAAAACTGCACAATGAGGAGCTTCATAACTTGTACTCTTCTCCAAGTATAATTAGAATGATCAAGTCAAGGAGGATGAGGTAGGCAGGGCATGTAGCACGAATTTGGGAGATGAATGCATATAGGATATTGGTGGGAAAGCCAGAAGGAAAGAGACCACTGGGGAAGACAAAGACGTAGGTGGGTGGACAATATTAAAATGGATCTTAGATAGATAATGTAATGTGCTATCTTACGGCCATCGCTGTGCAAGAGCCACAATAGGAAGTTAACAACCTACAATGAGTCTCCACACTTACAATGAATACACAGAGAGTTCCGACAGCGACAATGCAATAACAGTGGGCCGTTGCCTGGGGCAAACAAACGCGTTCCTAGGAGATGAAAGGTAACAAATTGTTCGAAGCATTACATGACAACAGAAGGTTCATTGCATAGCAACCGCCAAGGCTGTAAAAGCCCAGCTTCGACAAGAAACAAGTTAGTCTTGGGATAGCTGCTGCTGAAGACAGTTGGAACCTAGTCGCCATATGATACAGACAGAAGACAGCAAGAAGTCAGTCTTCAGAAGGCCGCCGCTGAAAGCAGTCTAGTATTGGCCGAGATACAGTGGAAGCAGTAATTGTGATACTGCAAGTGATAATAATTGTAAAGCGTGTGAGTGTATAAGTGAAGCACAATAAAGATTCACTAAATCTGAGACCCACGTGAAGTTATTTGTTGCGTGACATACCCAACACATGACAAGTGGTGTTAGAAGCAGGATCAGTTTAAGTTCTGAGACAAATTTAAAAGATTGGTCTTACACACATGACTGACAGGATCAACCTTAAAACACGAAAACACAGCGCGGAAAAATGGACATACAACAGATGATGGAACGTCTGTTAGCGGGCCAAGAAGAAATGAAGACTGGCCACAAAGAACTACTGGCCAAACTAGAGGACGACAGACAGGCCAACATTAAGCATGGTGAGAAGAGATAGCCGCCATGACAGACAAATGGGGGAACGACAAACACGTAAAGACGATGGCCTGCCAAGAGATGGAGGCATGTCGAGATGAGAAGAAGCCGACCTCACTGGACAGGAAACCTGAGGTGGCAGAGCAACGAGAGGTCCCCACAGAAGACGCTGAAGTAATGCCAGTCAGAGAACCAAAGAAGAAAAGGCGTAGGGGCTGAAAACTGGCCGCAGAGCGCTGCCGCCAAAAAGTGAAGGATTTGACGCAGGAAAATCATGAACTCCAGAAAAAATTGGCTACCACCCGCAGAAGGACAACACGCGGTGTGAAATTGGCACGGCAAGAGCAGGAAACCGACAAGAAGATGTCCTGTCATGCGACAGTGACGTGACACATGAGAGACATCTTCGGGTAGAACACGACCCACCCTGCGAATATGGCACGGAAAACACAGACCGATCTGAAGGTGACCTGTCGCACAGGAGTGGCACGACAAAGGAAAGATGCCTTCAAGAAAGAAACTAGTCAGGGAAATTTCGGATCCCGGAGAAAGGAATTGACCGTCGCCAATTGTATACATCGTCTCGGTAAGAAACCTTACAATGAGTCTCAACCATTGCGGGGTGACCGTAGCAGCAAAGAGAAACCAGCAATGAGAACTGTCACGCCACGGTCTCGTACCAGCAAATGGCGGGAAGACCAGGAGAAACGACGACATCAGGAAGTGTAGGCCACACTTCAAGTGCTGTTACGTTGACATAAAGAACTTCTCAGGGAAAACAAGACCAAGTATTGGACAATGTGGAGGGGCTGACCCCCTCCAAAATGGAAGAAAGGAAACAGCCTGTATGGGAGGAACTGGTAATGTAGAAGTACAGACCTCCCGTGCAAGGGTGAATGAAGACTGAATGAGCAAGGAATGAATGTGAGACAATGAGACCCACACATCCTGGGCTACGGGAGTGTTCAGGACGAGCACCACTGAAGAGAGGGTCGGATGCGGTAGTACGAACAGCGCAAAAAGACGCCAGCAGAACACCAAGACTGAATGCAGATGTTGCCAGCAGAACACCGCGGAAATGGAAGAGAGGAAGAACCTTTCGACTGTTTGGGACAAACAACATTTAGAAGGGATCAATGTAATGTGCTATCATACGGTCATCGCTGTGCAACGTCCACAATAGGAAGTTAACAGTCTACAATGAGTTTCCACGGTTACGATGAATACATGGAGAGTTCCCACAGCAGCAACGCAATAACAGTGAGCCATTGCCTGGGGCAAACAAACGCGTTTCCTAGGAGATGAAAGGTAACAAATTGTTCGAAGCGTTGCATGACAACAGAAGATTCATTGCATAGCAACCACCAAGGCTATAAAAGCCCAGCTTCGACTAGAGACGAGTTAGTCTTGGGATAGCCGCCGCTGAAGACAGTTGGAACCTAGTCGCCATACAATACAGACAGAAGACAGCAAGAGGTCAGTCTTCAGAAGGCCGCTGCCAGAATGGGATGGTATAGATTGGATTGATCTGGCTGAGGATAGGGACCAGTGGAGGGCTCTTGTCAACACAGTAATGTACCTTCAGGTTCCATAAAATGCTGGGAAATTCTTGAGTTGCTGCAGAATTTGCGGCTCCTCCAGAAATGCTCAGCTACATGAGTAAGTAAGTAAGTAAGTAAGTAAGTCAGTCAGTCAGTCATCATACTTTATCAAAATAATTCACAAGTGTTTAATTAAAATTAGTTATGTGGTATGTTACATATAGAATTTCTGTATTTCTGGAATTTGCCCTTTTTCTAGTGTTCAATGTGAAACACGTTTTAAAAACTGGATCTTTTTCTCTCCTCAGATAAAATGGTAAGGAGGTACATACTCAGTTAGGTTCATCAGAAAGAGCTAATGTAAGTCACACCAATCACATATGCAGAACTTTCTTAATGAGCAGATAACGTAAACTAGATGAAAAATAGGAACTAACATGAATACTGTCATGTCTTTCCATAACATACATCTGTTAGGAGAACCTGTTGTCCAGGGATGTCTTGCTGGACTTCTTTGTCAGAGATGTCAGGCCTGAGACCAGTTGGGTCCAGAATGAATTATCTGTGTGGCTTTCCTTTCCCAAAGGTAAAATTTTGTGGACATGTGGAATGCCAGGCCCACATTAAGCTGTAGGTCCCACTTTTTGGTCATTATCATCCTGCAGTTGGTGATACCACATTCCACTCACTCCATTGCTGTCCACACACCAGACATGAATTCATCAATGATGACAGAGGCAAGAAAGGTCAATAAGGCAACAAGCAAAAACATTAACCACAACAACATTCTCTTCAATTAAAGTTTGCTGTGTAGATGAAATATCTACATTGTGTTCTACATGACTAGTTATTCTCACATAGTACAGTTAGTTTTCATTTTGTAGAAAGTGCTTTTAATATTAGAAACAAAAACATATCAGGAATATAAAATTGTTGGGCCAGCAAATAAAATGTTGTCTAGTTATCACAAATTTGATAGGTTCTAATAAAATCTATCATTTAATATTGTAATTTCCCCAGTCTGGACCATTTTTTTATTTTTAGCTCTGCTCTTAATTCTTATACACTGAACAATGCTTCAGGTTACACTTCCGGCCAAAGACACCTCCACCATCAGCTGGTAGTGAAGGTGAAGATGCTGAAGTTGATGTCTTCAACTCTTCACGGGAAGAACCCCTCCTATGTGGTCTGCCTGGTGTTGATGGCTCCACATTAACTCTGGAAGTGGAGACGCTGTCAGATGATATCTTCAGTAATTCCTGCGCCATGTCTTCATTAGATAATACAAGCAGTAATGTGACAACAACAGAGCTGAACCTGTCAGAACTCATGTCAAATTCATCTTCACATTTGTTTGAACTTCCGTCATCCGTAACAGCTGATGAAAACCTTGACATTCTCGAAAGGTTAGGACTTGGATCTGGAAGCCTAAGTTCACCGACAGATGAAACCAAGTCAGGAATCCCTGCAGAGGACTTGTCTAGGAAATTGGATTCCTCATCCCCACCTAGCAGTAGCTGGGATCCCATCGTTGGATGTTCGAAATTTATACTTCAGCCAAGTTCCAGCCTTAGGTTTAGCACCACTCATGACCCTCTCTCACTATCTCCTATCTCAACATCTTCAGTAACCACTCATACTCCCTCTACTACCCCCAATCAGCATCATCCTTCAACTCTCCATCATCACCCCCATCATCATCACCATCACCACCATCATCGGAGAAGACATAGACATCATCATATGTCGACCATTACATCAACATCGAATTTCCTAACTAGTCCTTCATCTGCGACAAACAGTAATGCTAACATTGGTGGTTTTAGTAATGGTGGATTAGTGTTAAATCATGAGCCAAGTACTAGTGTTAGTGGTGGGTTTAGCATGGCAATGGCATCAACTAGTGCAAGTGAGAATGTGTTGGTTCGTGCTTCTGGTGCTGCATCTACAGGGTTTGGTGGGGGAATGCAGAATTTAACGAATGGACCCATCTCTACAGAATGTAAGTGCACTGCTTAATGAAAAACAGGTAATTAGATGGTATGTTACTTGTATCTGTGCTGTACGAAATATTCTCTCTTTCAGGTAATACACATTTGCAGAATTTTTATTATTTGATGTTATTTGATATTATTTGATTTATTATTTATTTAATGAAGTTTTAGATCATACTGAGTCCTGTTGCATGTCTTAAAATTCTTTTCTTCCAATGTGATGTTTGAGTTTCACCATTTATATGCATCTCAGGAATTATTAAGACTTACATGACAGCCAGTCATGTCATTTTGTTTCAAAGTATATGAAAATTTATATGTCAGAAACCTAATGTGTTGTTTGTCAGCAAACAAGTGTAACAAGAATTGGATGATGTAATCAGCCTAAAATTAATGAAGTTTCAACTGGAAAGTTGTTACAGTTTGGTGATGAGGATGAAAGCTTGTGAAGCCTGGATGGGGAACTTGGTGGTGTTGTCTAAACAGAACTGTATAATTTGATAAATTTGTGGCTTCTGAGTCTTGCACCAGACCAGGATTTACATTCTAGCAAGTCTGCTAGGACCTCACCAATCTATTATCCTATTCCTTTTCCTGACATACCAGTTGGCTTACAGTAATAAAAATCTGGAGTCAGCAGTCAGCGTACTTCTACTTGATACATTAGAGCTAAGGTGAATAACAAGATAGTACCCTAAGTTAGGCCATGACTGCTTCTGTGTACATCCTCTCCAATTCATTATTCACTATCATGTCATTCAACACTACAGTCTGAGTTACTGACAAAAAAAAACTGTGGCCTGTAGTCCGCAAGTGAATCATACTGACAAAGCAACCGCCGCTTGTCAGTGAAGTTAGTGCCAACTTTAGCGGGTAGAAGGTGTTTCGTGGTCAGCACAGTGGATCCCAACGGCCATTAATCTCGGTTTTCTAGATCAGAGCCGCTGTTTTCTTGAAATAGCTCTTCAGTTATTGTCATGAGGTTGAGTGGAGCCTGTTCCAGACCCACTAATTTTCAGAAAATCCTGGTAGCGCCCAGAATTGAACCTGGGACATCTGGATCGAGTTAATGCATGAAATTTCTCACATTTTATCATTATTGCCAAGTTCAATACAGTTAACCACAATACAGTGCCTGTGGCTTATAATGAGAACATCATTATAGAGATAGAAATCATTAGCACCATCAACTTCTTAGCATTACCCATATTGGGGGGGGGGGAGACCGTGGTTTAAGGATTGCATTAGACAAAATTTTGCAGCTTCCAGATGGAGTCCCCACCAAATTTTATATAGAATTTGCCCAAAATGAGGAATGCATGCTTAGTGCATGTACACAGAGAACTATTACAAGATCTTAAAACACTGGGTGACTCTTTGAAATATTAAGATAGCAGGAGTAGATGACAGTGGTTTTAGGATTGCATTCAACACAATTGTACAGCTTCCAGATGGAGTCCTCATCATATTTTAGCCAATGAGAAATAATTACATGATGTCATATGAATTCCTCTTCACTTCTTTTAAATTCGCTTAGTGGGGGGTGGAGTCCAACAGGGTCCACTCGGCACAGCGGCCACTGATTGGCCTATTGTAGCCTGTCCCGGGTGATTATGATGATGGAGAATTTGGTGGAATGAAGATTGGCAGGGGAAACCGAAGTACTCAGAGAAAACCCACCCCAGCACCACTTTGACCACCACAAATCTCACTTGACCAGACCCGGGATCGAACCTGGGCCGACGCAGTGGGAAGCCAGCAACTAACTGCTTGAGCTATGGTGCGGCCTTATGCTGAATGTTAAGTTATGGCAACAAGATGGGAGTTGTGTATTGTCTGCCATTTTGAAGAACAAAGGAAGATTAGTATTAGCTGGACTGTGTATTGGAAGACCAATGACAGAAACAGATGTGCAATGCAGAGAATGAAGATTTAGAAGCTGTGTTCTTTGATTTTGCCTGCAATAGGTGCTGCAGTACCAATTGGTGGACCAGTAATCAAAGCAGGAGCTAAGCATTTGCAACCTCATTATCTGTCGAGAACTTCCAGTGTCCCAGAGGGAGGCTTTATAATTTCAAAGCAAGAAAAGCAATTGTTTACAATAATGTGAGGCTTCTCTGCTTAGTTTGGAATTGAGAAGTTTCAAAGTGTGCATAAATAAGTAGTAGAAATCCATAAAGTGTAACTACTGTAGCTGGAAGAAGTAAAAATGTTGCCTTTATATGTTTCAGCCAGTTACTGTCCATCAACAGAAGATATAAACAGCATTCTTACTTACTTACTTACTTACTTACTCACTCATGGAGCTGAGCCCTTCTGGTGGAGCTTCAAATTCTGCAGCTACTCAAGAATTTCCCAGCATTGTATGGAACCTGAAGGTTCATTGCCATGTTCACAAGAGCCCTCCACTGGTCCCTATCCTCAGCCAGATCAATCCAATCAATACCATCCCATCATATCTCTCTAAGATCCATTTTAATATTGTCCACCCACCTATGCCTTGGTCTTCCCAGTGGTCTCTTTCCTTCTGGCTTTCCCACCAATATCCTATACACATTCATCTCCCAGATTCGTGCTATATGCCCTGCCTACCTCATCCTCTTTGACTTGATCATTCTAATTATACTTGGAGAAGAGCACAAGTTATGAAGCTCTTCATTGTGCAGTTTTCTCCAGCCTCCTGTCACTTCATCTCTCTTCAGTCCAAATATTTTCCTCAACACCTGTTCTCAAACACCCTCAGTCTGTGTTCCTCCCTTAATGTCAGAGACCAAGTTTCATACCCATACAGAATGACAGGCAAAATTATTGTTTTGTGTATTCTAATGTTTATGTTTTTGGACAGCAGACGGGAAGACAACAGGTTCTGAACTGAATGGTAGCAAGCTTTATCCTAGCTCAATCTCCTCTTAATTTCCTCCTGTATCAGATTTCGATCTGTTATCATTGTTCCCAAATATCTGAATAAACAGCATTCTAAGGGAATTATTTCAAATATGTTGTAGAGCATAAATTGTTACTCTAGTATCATATAAGGGCTGTTAGTTGGATTTAAGAAACCACTAACTTAACACTTTGCGGACCGCACACCCTTTAAAAGGTTTTTCGCTTTTAAACATGGCGGACTGTTGGCGTGATAACAGGTTTTTAGAACACGATAAGTTGCAACACACTATACATAGCTTTGGCACCACCTACATTGCACGCAACCGCCTGCAGATGCGTGATAAGACTCTGGAATGTATAGTTAGCAGTCAGTAACTTGACCTCGCTGTTTACTTAACCGACTATAAAGGAAAATGCTTTGCCTTCTTCAAGCTGTGTGTATCAGCCAGTAGCTAGTGGGGAGAATGGATCAAGGACAAATTCTCCTCCGATGACCTAGCTGACCTGCCTTGTGAGACGTGTAGTAATGGATTAATTGTCATTCAGACAGCAACAGTGACAGGGGACAACAAAGAATTGTGGCCACAGACAGTGAAAGTGACAGTAGCTCCGACAATAACGCGGGTAATAACATTGCGTGTAGTAACATTGCGGGGACAGCAAAAAATCTAAAAAAAATCTAAACCCTGATTCAAAATTGAAATACAAAGCAATTCTGATGAATGTGGCAAAGGCCTGGGCTACAGTCTAGATGGTGGCGGCAGAACCAGGGTCACACAAAGACTTAGTACGACCAGGCCCATCAGCTCCCACCCCACGAAGGCCTCATGTGGACCCCCCAGGACGACTCTTGAGTGATATGCGGAAAAATACCCTCGTGAAAATTGTGAAGAGTGAACATTCCAAGGGGAAGAATACTTCTAGGCAATGCCATGTTTGCACAGTTCACAAAAAAAGGAGTATGTCTACATTTGCAAGTTCTGTGTAATGCCACTTCACAAAGGTGAAAGTTTCCAGAAATATCACACCCTCAAGCACTTCTAGGAGCATTGGTAAGTGTTCTCCAAAAATGTTAGTTCAAAAAATTAATTAGGTGATTTTATATTAATTTTTAAAGTGAACAGTGCACAAGTTAGGGTAGTATGTTTAAAAATGCCGGTCCCCAGGGTGATTTAAATATTTAAATCACCGGTCCGCAAAGTGTTAATAATATTCACAACTGATTTTAACTCTTATTAACTGTAATAATATTCACAACTGATTTTAACTCTTATTAACTGTTTAGTCTTAATTTCTGTAACTGTTAATAGGTCCCTGTATGATCCTATAGTAACAATAAATGCTCAGCAACAGTGTATGTAAAGTAATTCGTTTATAACGTGGCTATGCCTTCAGGTGATGGCTAATAATGGCCAAAACATGTAAAGGTAAAATTTTTACTTACTCCTGTCACATTAGTTATACTTGATGGACTTCCACAACTTATTTGTGTATTAAGATGTGTAATGGTTCTTATAAAGACTTCTAAAAGTACTATTTATGTGAAAAATCTTATGTGCATTTTCAGTAAATCTTAAATACAGTGAAAACACTGATGAAATTAATATAAAGTTTACCAAAAAAGTAACCTATGTTTGTGTCTCCCAAGCTGCTTTTCTCTGTAGATTTTCTGACCAGAATATTGTATGCAGGAAATTTATTAGTGTTACAGGAAGTGGCAGCCCCGGTTTGCTGAAGTAATCAGATGTGTCCTTTTTAGCTTTCCTTATAATGAAACACAAGCTATGGCGTTTCCATGTTTGCATTTCACTCCACATGAAATTAGTAACTTCTGAAGCTCTTCACAGATTTATGGAACTTTGGTATGAACATTATGTCACTAGTAGGCACTTCATCTTTGTATAATTTAATTACCTACCATCAGTAATATGAGGGAGAGTCAGTAAATAGGTCACAAATGGAAGTACAACAGCTGTAATGGACATAATCAATTTTCTTTATGTATCACTAGGTAGCAGTGTAATCCAGCTTCATGACAGTCTAGGTTGCATATGTGCATGCTCATGTTCAGAGGCTAGTTTCAGTAGTCAGAATGGTGACTGTGGTTGAGTGTATACTACTGAAGAGCACCATTCAGTTGTGCACTTTTTGTGGGCAGAAGGACTCAGTGCAAAGGATATTCATAAAGAAATGTTTTCCTTTTGCAATGGTAAGTGTTTGTCACATAAAGCAGTTCACAGCTGGGTTGAGAAATTCTCGCAATTACAGAGAGGTTGAAACAGAGGTGTGGAAGTGACCGAGACAACACTCAAAAGACTTCTGTGCTGTGGGTTTTGATGCCCTGGTGAAGTGATGGGACAAGTGTATCAATGTTCATGGAGTATATGTCGAGAAATAAATGTTTTTCCAGGTTTGAGTATTACTTGTTTTACATTTTATTTCCATTTGTGACCTATTTACTGACTCTCCCTTGTACTAGCATGATGCCTCTGTGAACATCTGCAATGAGCATGATGCTGTGATGTAACCTGAAATCTACTGTGACAGTGAACCTGTAAAAAGTGCAAACTTTTTAGGCCATTTTTATAGAATGTAAAAACAATGAAAAGAAAAACACAGTGTTTTAAGAGAAATGCAGCGTGATGATGATGACGTGGAGTGGAATTATCTGGATCAGAATGGTTACCAGTGGCAGACTTGTGTCGCTGTAGTAATGAACTTTTAAGTTCCATAAAAGATGGGAAACTTCATGGTTAGCTGAGCAGCTGTTAGCTTCTGAAGGACACTGCTCAGTAAAGTTACTTATTTCTCATTTACTTGGGTTGTATAGTATTAAACTGGGGGATGATTGTGAATGGTGAATTTGAAAAAATGTGGAAGCACTCATGGCCTTAACTGGAGGACTGAGGTAAACTATAAATAACATTGGAATAGTTTACTTTATGGTGTCTAAAATACAGAGTAGGAGTGCTAACTCTTCAGGCTTAACAATTGGTTACAGGAAGCATTTCCCTACCTTTTAGCAGGACCATACTTTACTCACTACAGAAAATTCAGTGAAGAGGTAATCAGAAAAGAAAAGACTATTATTAAGTGAGCTTTTAGGTTCTTACAGCAGTTACTGTGAAGGTTACTATCTGCTGAATGTGATGAGGTGTAATCTATAGAATGTTACCAACATTTCCAAGGAGTCTTGACACTTCCAACTTCAGAGTAGAACTCTTCTATCCTGAAGATGGAGACAGCATATTCATCTGAAATGTTTTCAGTGACTTACATCAACTACACTTGAGTTCATACTTGATTTTCAACAGAAGACCTTGAAGTGGAAAGACTGTAGAACTAATATACATGCTTTGGAATAGTACTAATGTAATGGATTGCGATTGACTCACTGAAGCTTGTTTATTTTAATATAAATTTAAATATTTTCTTAAAATTATTTTAAAAGTAGTCTCTAGTATTACTGACATGTTTCAATATTGTCTTCATTCATTCTCATTTATAGGAAAGCCCATCACATATATAGACACTGAGATTTAAGGGTATCAACATAATCATACGTGTAATAGCCAGTACCAGACCTGCAGCCCGTTTCTCCTAAATTATGTATCAGACGAAAAACATTAAACAACAGGAAAAATTTGGGGTTTCAAGTATTCAGCAGATAAGAAATGCGTAAGATGAAGTTTGAGGTTTTCAGGATGTGTGTATTCAGATTGTGGTCAATCCTGAAGAAGGTTGTAGCATATTCCTCAAAAATGCTGATGTCCATCTACAAGATTACATGCTGTCACAACCCAAAAGACTGCAAACTTTAAGTTATTTAAATTTAAAGATTTGTATGGGGTAGAGAAACATTAGAGTTTCAGTTCTGTACTGCTATTGGTCTATACATCCACTCCCCCTACATCTTCATGGCATAGTGCTTAATTAGATAAGCACAGGGATAACTTTAACTTACCTTACCTTTTTACTGCTGTCGATCAGGCTTGTACACATTTATTGCCATTTCACATGACAGAGGACTTTTATTTGTGAAAAACTTATAGGTTCACTTACAAGGTGTATTGGAAAGTTCCCAGACTAGGTCAAAAAGGAAATGCTGGCTTAACTTACTGAAATTTGGCTGCCATCTCCTTCAAAATAATCTCCTTGGGTAGGTATACAGTGATCCCATGATTGTTTCCATGTTTCAGAAGTACCATGTAAGTCATTTTCCTTAATGCTGTCAAGTACCATTTGGGAGTCCCTTTGGATGTCATACACTGTTTGAAAACATCATCCCTTCAGTTTCATTTTCAATTTGGGAAATGAAGCGAATCACAAACTCTTTGGTTTTCAGAGACGTGTGGGCGGTCGCATTGTGATGAAGGAGCCAGTTGTGGTTGCACAAAAGTTCAGGTCTTTTTCGTCGCACATTATCTCTCAAGGGTCCCAAAATGTCTCAGTAAAAGTCAAGAGTTGACCCTTTTTTTTTTTTAATGCTAGTGGGGTGGGACTAAGTCCCTTGTACTGCGGCCACTTCTGGCCTATTGTACCAGCCCCAGATGATAGGTGAGGGTGATTGTGGAGCAATTGGTGGAATGAAGATTGGCAAGGGAACCGAAGTACTCGGAGAAAACCTGCCCCAGCACCACTTTGTCCACCACAAATCCCACTTCACCAGTCCCAGGATCGAACCCAGGCCGCCGTGGTGGGAAGCCAGTGACTAACCGCTTGAGCTGTGGCATGGCCAAGAGTTGACCATAGTGTTAGGAGGAACAAATTCATCGTGAACTGTCACCTTCACGTCAAAAAAAAAGAACAATGAGTATGCTCTTTGTTGAACTCTGGACCTGCTGTGCCTTTTTTGATCTTGGTGATTGTGGGCTGTTCCACTGCGACAGTTGCCACTTTGTGTGTTAATCAAAATCGTAAATTCAACTTTTGTCACTTGTTGTGATCCTAAAAATAAAAGTTGGGTCCTCGTTAGCCTTCTCTCCTAGCTCAAGACAGATTTACATGCCACTGCTTTTGATCATTTGTCAAGAGTTTGGGGATCAAACTTCACAGCAGTGCAGCGCATATTAAAATCTTCTGTTAAGATCTGGCAAACTCCATAACTCATTCCAGCGGTATCTGCTAGCTCATGGATTTTTCAGTGACAGTCTACGTGGATGAGTTCTCAATTTTTTTTTTGTCAACATTTTCTATCGTTTTGTTGTTGCTTGGTTGCCCTGAATGTTCATCATCTTCGACTGACATTCGACTGGCCTTGAAATGTGAATGCCATTCAGAAAGTGCTGCCTGGCTTAAAGAATGTTCTCAAAGTCTCACGAAGCATTTCAAGGGTTTTGGTAGGGGATTTACCGAGCTTCACACAAAACTTGATGCCGACACGTTGCTTGATTTTGCCATCCGTCACAGGCAAAATGAAACACAAAGTCAAAAAAGCACTTGTATAAAAACAAAGCATATTCATAGCTTGGTGTCATATGGTAGACTGATACAGTAGGCTTGTGGAAGTGTGACCTTGAATTCCCCACTCATCTTCCACGGAGGCAGTTAACAACAGTAACAGTCTGGGAACTTTCCAATACATCCCGTACATTCTTGTAACACTTGTTTTGAAGGCTAACAAGGACAATTTCCAGTCCTGTTTTCTCTGAGTCTTAGATTCTTTGCATCCAAAACGAAAGATTTTTGTTTGTGAAGAAGTTGTCATGTATGGCCTTCAGGATTGGAACATCATTCAGCATATTTGGAACATCTGAGAACCACAGACAAAGATAATTTCATCCCCAGAAATACTTGAAACGCTTTTCCACAGCACATGTCAATCTTGAAACAGTAACCACCAGGCTACTCTTTGTCCAAAATTTGTATCCAGAACAGTCTTACTGAGAATAAACTGTTTTAGGTATTATTATCCTAATACGGTACAGTCATGTCATAAGCAGAAAGTTTCTTGAGCCTAGCACTGTGACTTGCACCAGGAATTATAACAAAGGAAAGATTTTCTGATATTCAGTTAACTTCTAGTAAGTAATTTTATGTCTGTTCTTATAGATTCACAGAAAACTATCACATAAGAAACAAAAAAATACATTGGACATTGTTGGCTAAGAAAGTACCGTAATACAAACTATTTTTTTTTATCACTAGTGGGATGGGACTAAGTCCCTTGTACTGCGGCCACTTCTGGCCTATTGTACCAGCCCCAGATGACAGGTGAGGGTGATTGTGGAGCAATTGGTGGAATGAAGATTGGCAGGGGAAGCCGAAGTACTCGGAGAAAACCTGCCCCAGAGCCACTTTGTCGACCACAAATTCCACTTGACCAGACCCGGGATCGAACCCGGGCCGCCATGATGGGAAGCCAGCGACTAACCGCTTGAGCTATGGCGCGGCCTAATACAAACTAACTTTCAGTATTGTGGAGCTTTTTACATTGTTAGCGAATGTATCTAAGAGGACGCCATTTCAACTGCAGCGTTACTGTAAGTACAGTACTTTTTGTGACTTTTTACGTTCTTATACTTGTATACATAGTATGTTTGAGAAACAATTGTGAAAGGAATTTAATCTTTAAATTTTTATGATCTTACATATTTTGAACCCCCCCTCCCTCAAACACGAACAAGTGGTTTTTGGAATGCTATCTGTATGTATGTTTGTGTGTCTTGCTAACATCTGAACAGTTGAGAAGATTTTAGTCATATTCTGTATTTAAGAGCTTGTCTTTCAATTCAGTTTCTGGTGAATGTGAGCATTCCAGCTAGAAAAATAGTATCTCTTTAGATGAGCACCAAAAAACAAAATGTCGATTTGCTTGAAAATAGCTCTGATGGTTTGATTACATTTTAGTGGTTTATAGAAAACATCTCCCTAAATGAGACTGTGTAGGTGATATCTACAGGTAAATAAGGGTCCTCACACTAGAGGTCTAAATGCAAAGTGTTGATTTTTGTTAAAACTAGCTTTACCAGTCAGAAGGATTTAATTATTGTTCATTATTCAGCAAGCAGCGTTTGTTTTCTGAACAACATTTGATTTCATTTCCAGGGTATAGTTCATACGTATCGTAAGCTCTGCTTATATAGGTGTTATGTGGACCGGATACTAGATACCATTCCTCACGGTTCCATTCTCGCTGTTCTGACAGTCTGTTGTTATGCAATGAGTGCAACGAACTCTCTGTTGTTCATCTCTGGGGAAATGTGTTCGTTGTTTCGGCATTCTGTACACAGTGGCTCACTGTTATTGTGTTACCATGGAAGTGCCTACTCCAAACACGTTACAGTATGATAGGACATTGGAAGTGGACTGTCAGTTTCATAGTGTAATTTGGAACAATGGTCCTGAAAGTGGAAGCAAGGAGAATTCTGCTAGAAGATTCATTCTTATGAAAGGCTTAAAATTTTTGGATTTTGTATTGCTAATAACTGCCTAGAACATCATGTCTCGTTTAAGATTGTTTACTGGGATTAAATGCTGATTTAAAATACTGAATTGTTTCTGTAGTCTGAGATTAATGTGCATTGTCATTTTTAGTTTCAGAGACTAGCAGGTCAAGATTGTCAGTCCAAACAAACAGAAATCACCAGCATCAGTCCAATTCATGCTACACATCGTCGCTCCAGCTTGGCCATCAATCTATAGGTCCGTCCACTCATCCTGCTTCTAGCTCTGCTACGCTT
The DNA here is from genome assembly GCF_002891405.2 of Cryptotermes secundus. Lineage (NCBI taxonomy): Eukaryota > Metazoa > Arthropoda > Insecta > Blattodea > Kalotermitidae > Cryptotermes > Cryptotermes secundus. The sequence continues at coordinate 535,879 of NW_019719366.1, read as the reverse complement.
AGTTCCGGTTGCAATCACCATCGGTTGCTCATTGCAACTCAGCAGCTTTGCTCACCAACAGGCATCTTTCAACACAACTACAACAGGATAACAATGACAACAAGATCAACAGTTTCAGTCACAACACCGTCTATAGTGGCTTCTGCTGCTACTAGTGATGGTAATGGTGATGGTATTGTTGCTGCTACAAACATTAAACAAGAACCAGGAATTGCAGGGGAAGTTACGCTTAACAGGTGAGTGAGGATTAATGTAAGATAAAGGAATACCCTGAGGAATAATTCTTGTCTGTAAGAATGTGGTGCTAGAATTTTATGCTTTTGTATGTGTAAGTGTGTGCACACACACTTATGTTCATGGGTGAATGTGGTAACATTATAACTTGTAAGTCAGATGACTGAAGCTGGGATTCACTCAGTCCAGCCATGAAATTAAATTACAGTATGTCAACTTGCACTGTGTTATGCTCATTGAATCATGATACAGACCATCATGAATACTGAAATAAAGGGCACTGCAACATTGAAGTCAGACCACATGGTCTCCATCATTTTATTATCTACTAATTTAAGATTAATTAACTGAACAGTGAGAATATTAAAGATTGTACTGAAACTTACCAGTAGAATATCATACTTGAAATCTGAGATAAGAATGAGGAACATTCAGTGGAAAGAACTGGCTATTATCAAGTACCTGGCCCTTGTGGCAAAGTGCACATGGGATAAACTGATAGACCCCTCAGCCCAAGAGAACACCATTGTGCAAGAAATACCAACACTGAAGCACTAATGTCCAGCTGTTGCCGGACATTACAAATTAAATATGGTATTGACTTTAAGAAAACAAATGTTATAATTACTACTGATCCCCATTATCAGAGAAGCTATTGAAATAATTATCAAGGAAGTATCAACAGAGAAGATAGATACAGATTCAGGAATGTGGGACCAACTTCCTATCAGGTCACCATCACTTTTCCACTGATGGAGAGCTGGCTATGTGATTGTCTTCCAGTCACAATCCTAACCATTTAGAGACAAATCCCCATTCCAGATACACACAGACACACAATCATTCACATTATGTTTTATTCATTCTAAAGGTTGAAAATGTAATGTGATTTTATGTTTTCGTGGTCATGAGAATTTATGTTGTGGTCTTCTGGGTTTTTATGCACCACCTCTGTGGTCTAGTGGTCAGAGCTCCTGGCTACAGATCCAGATGTTCCGAGTTCGATTCCTGGCACCACTAGATTTTCTGATAAGTAGTGGGTCTGGAATGTGGTCCACTCAGGATGATTGAGGAGCTACTTGAATGGGAAAGTAGCGGCCCCAATCTAGAAAACTGAGATTAATGGCCGTGGGGATTCGTTGCGCTGACCATGTGACACACTATCTGCTAAAGTTGGCACTAACTTCGCTGACAAGCAGCGGTCACTCGGTTGGTATAGCTTTCTTGCGGACTAAATCCACAGAGTTTGTTTTTTTATATTCTTGTAGGTGGTTACCAACATTTCAGAGGAACCTGCTGCCTCCCCTTTGTTCTAGGGTGTAAGGGTGTGAATTGAATTCATCTGGCATAGCTTAGGGACCAGTGAACATAGTATTGTACCTTCAGATTCCATAAATTTAGGAAATTTCATGAATAACTGAGAGCCATTAGATTCACAAGAAGAACTCTGCTTCATGGAGTTAGATAATATGAACAAGTTGCTAGATGTCCACAGAGATGTTTGTTGTCATATTGCTGTGAAGTACTCATGAGAAAAATAAAATTTTAAGCTGGAGTGTGTTATATGTACTTGAAGAAAACTTTAAGGTTAGCTATGGTAAGCCATTCTGATTCAGGTTCACAGCTGCAGCTTGATGTTGAGGTGTATTATTTCTGTGCCTTGTATGCTGATGTAGTAAGATGAATGTGTTGTGTCTGTCCACAGTGGTGAAGGTTTGGAAGTCGATGCAAACAGTAAAGACAAAGCAAGTAACCAAGTGTGTGTTGACAAGAAGCAACTTGTTAGGAAAAACAATTCCCTCCCCATGGAAGTCACTTGATGAAGGAAAACAACCCAGCTGTTTGGGAATTGAAGAACAAACATGAGATTGTTTTTAAGATCATAGGAATTTGGAAGAAATGTTGCAGTTGAATTGTATGGTAGGGTGAAACAATGGATGAAATGTAAAATGGAAAATAGAAATAATGGTAGTTTCCATGAAGGAACACACAATAGAGGGAAATAGTGAGAAGATTCCAAGTTGAAAGTGGTAGTATGGGAAAAAGAAAGTCCAATACATTTAGTTACATCTTGTCTTGCCGTTAGTAGTGGCTGAAGTTGTTTAAGACACATTTTGTACCCTGTTAAAGTAAGACAAGAGACACTTGTTGCCCTTGTGAGTGTAGTGTGTATAACACTAAGCAGTGAGATTAAAATGCTTTTCTTCATTTAGGAAAACTGTAATCTGGGCATGATATACTGTTACTAGGTGGACTTACACTACAGTGTTAATATTTTTATAGTTATGATAAACTTCGAAAATATGGCACACCTTAAAATAGTCCATAGGCTTGGCTTTAGGGAAGGTAAAGTCCACTATTGATGCCGGATATCTGTGCTTTCAGCAGTCAAATTTAGCACTTACAAAACATTCATGTCCCTTTGCTGTTTCAGTAACTCTTTGAGGCACAAGAGGTTAAGGCCATCACTTTTAATATAATTTTATGAATTGCTACTAGATTTTCGACTTTGTAAAATCAAAGTGAAAGACTATAATACCTTGTACTTAGAATAACGATTGATTAACCCTTTCATTATATATAGAATATTGTGCAAATGACCATTTTCTCTCTGTGTCATTTATGATATATTCTGTGAACTGAAGTCTCTGCAGATCTGTGCCATTGGCGGGATATTCATCTGACATACGTTGAGTTTTATTACATGTATTTAAGAAAGAAAATTTTGCACATTATAGAAGACTTGAATTTGAATAAGACAGTTGTTTTGTGGTGTCCTGTCATAGAAAGAATTAAATTAATATATGTTAAGGCACTTTAGGGCCACACCATAACTCAAGCGGTTAGTCGCTGAGTTCCCACCACGGTGGCCCGGGTTCGATCCCAGGTCTGGTCAAGTGGGATTTGTGGTGGACAAAATGGCGCTGGGGCAGGTTTTCTCTGAGTACTTCGGTTTCCCCTCCCAATCTTCATTCCACCAATTGCTCTACAATCACCCTCACCTATCGTCTGGGGCTGGTACAGTAGGCCAGAAGTGGCTGCAGTACAAGGGACTTAATAAAAAAAAAGGTACTGTAAATTATTGCTTCTTATTCCACAGATATTAAAGGACATGCCAAAAAAATGTGAAGGGAAGCTTGATTGAAAATGTAGAATTTTTTTTTTTATTATTATTTCTAGTGGGGTGGAACTAAGTCCCTTGTACTGCCGCCACTTCTGAGCTATTATACCAGCCCCAGATGATAGGTGAGGGTGATTGTGGAGCAATTGGTGGAATGAAGATTGGCAGGGGAAACTGAAGTACTCAGAAAAAACCTGCCCCAGCGCCACTTTGTCCACCTCAAATCCCACTTGACCAGACTTGGGATTGAACCCGGGTCGCCGCGGTGGCAAGCCAGCGACTAACCGCTTGAGCTATGACTTGGCCCAAATC
>NW_019719366.1:517326-532202 GCF_002891405.2 Cryptotermes secundus | reverse complement strand
TATATATATTATGTTTCTATTTCCTACTGCAGACCTAGTAAATTACCCATATTTATAGGTAATATGTTTCTTCTGCTTTCTTGCCAGCACATGTGGGAGTCAAGGCTTTCATAACAGTGTTCAAGCATTACAGTAGAGCTTCTGGGGGGGAAGCCTGAGTCCTCATTCTGGAGATACTTTTTAATTACATGGAGGTACTTTTCTTAATTTGACTGTTATTCTTTCTTTAAATTTTTAGCCATTATATATTGGTATATGTACTCTGGATGCTACTATGTAGATGTAACTTCTCCATTTTCTGTTTCATACAACAGACCCAGTAGGGACTATCAAGAGGTACAAAATTTACTCTGTATTTTGTCGGAATGTACAGATTTTGGATGCGATTTGAATTCTCATTCCCAGTCTCTTTTTTTTAATCATGTGAGTTTCATTTGTTCTTTAAAGTTCTACCTACCCATACTTGCATATATTGATATTGACAGGGAAAGCATACATATCCTGAGTGAAAAATGGATGCTTCTACATATGTAAGTTAAAACTAGCATTTTTTGGTACAGCCAAAGGGAACTAGAGGGACGAAAAAGAAAATACTGTAAATTTAAAGACTTTATGGTGACAGCGTATGAATATACTAAAAGTGCTCAGAAGTTGAAGAATTGTGTACATGATCCTTTATGAATAGTGCCTTCATCTGGGATGTGACACTATGTAGGCTGGCAGAAGTTTACTAATATTTCAGAGGAATACAGTGTGCTTCTCTGAAATGTTGGTATACCTGTGCCATACACTACAGCATCACAACCCAGAAGATAGTACTTTTCATAGTCACTGCTGTGAGAACCTCAAATCCAACAGTGGTTCATCCTGTTTTGAGCTCATGGTGCCAGAGTAACACTGAAAATGTCATGCAGAGAGTCATCATATGAATTGTTGACTGCTAAGATTTATTATGCTACCTTATGAATGCTTTTTAACATATCAGAGTGGTCATATCTATATGGGCATGATGTTTGGCTGAACTGAATGGCTATAGTTATATAACATCATAGAAAACTTGCTGAAAGAGTTAAATTTGAAAAAAAGTTAAGATAGTTTTGCCATATTGCAGAAAGTGTGGAAATAGTGAATTATGCTCAATTTTTATTTTTGTTTTTGTATTTAGTAATTATAGCACCAATATAGATCCTCTCTGTCAGAAATCCCAAAGTAATTTTCTGTCTTAGTGATTACAAGATTGTATGTGAGAGGAAATAGTGCCTGTTAGGCTACTGAAAAGTAGGCCAGTAACCCAGCAGTTATGGGGAAACAACACGTGGCACAGCACACATCAATGCTTCAATGAGGGAAATATGAATTATGTAGACACAGTTAATTTTCCAAAATCTTTGGTGAATAGTTTAGCAGATATGGTTATTCCAGTACACGTTTTAAAAAAACTCATTCTTTTTCTTTGCAAAATAATATTTTTGCATAATCAGGCTGAATGAGNTTCTTTAGAAGTCTGCATAATTCTTCACCTCGTTGCTAAGCTATCCTCTATTGCCAGTGATTTGAAATTTCATGCTAGTTAGTGTGTGGATAGTCAAAAATTAATTTTTATTCTCTTGGTTTACACATGATTTGTCAAAATTATAACTTATTAGGAAACCAATCCATTGGCCATTATAGGGAATACTGTATGTTTTGTATGACATGAGTACATTTTTTATATTTCTGTAATCTTTGTGAACATGGCGGTGATAGAAAAGTCTGTATTGCATGAAATGTTAAAGGAGGTCAAAAACAGGTAAATGGCAAGGAAACACACATGAAAATGTGCATAAACCTGGGAATGTTACATGATTCCGTTCTAATATGAGCGTGTTAATTTATGTATTTGCAGCACTGATGTTAAGTGAAAGAATAAGGGATAGGCCACATCACTTTTTACATTGCATGTCCCCTTCTAGTTAGATCTCTAGCAGCCATATGCTTCAAATTCAGTGTAGGGTAGTGCTTATGGGGGATCTAAGTAGTCATCTGGTTCCATAAAATAATATTCCAGGTGACAGAATCTTAAATAAGCTAAGGCTGTTTTATCTTTGTTCAGGTTCCTTTCACTGTTGGGTTTGTTGGTTAATCTCAAATTTGAAAAGGTATCCGTGCGGATGACTACCCCGTGAGTAGCTCTGTCACACATCACAGGAAGCAGATCATTTACCTCATGTAAGACACAGTTTCCTAAATTTGGAGCTATACCTCCACACCTCCGTGTGTTTTCATGGTGTGGTGCTTCATTAAGCACAAGGAAAATCTACCTTTTACCTTAATTGAGCAGTTGAGCTTAAGCATCCTTGGTTTATGCTCTCTTAAGGTATTTATTCTCTGCCTGTTTCTGTAGCAGAACTTCTTTTGAAGCATAACCTAAGATTCTCTATTATGCACAGAAATATGTCTCTGAAAGTTACCCAGGTTTGTACTTAACAGGGCAGCAAGTGTATTTCTCTGTACTTTGAAAAAATCAGCCACTCTTGCCACTTGCATGTCTAATCAAATTAAGCATGGTGGCCTCTAAGTCAGAATTACTAAGCAGCCATGAATGTGGGAGCACAAAGAATCCTTCAGAGTCTTGGTACTTGTACAGATTTACTCAGTCCTTGGTGGAAAATACTTTAGTCTTACAGTTAGATATTTGTATTTGAAAATGAATGTTTTATGTCACCACAGTTCTCTAAGCTGTATGATGTTGCAAGAAGATGATGATGATGCTACTAAACTGTTACATTGACCATGCTAAGAAGAGTCCTGTTCAGATGATGAGAAAAAAATAGAACTGAGTGAACACAACATTAAGATACTGTAATTCAATGACATACTTAACAGAATTTATGGCCTAGCCTCTCAAATTGAATTGGGCCAAAATCCCCTTTGCGCTGATAGAGAAAGCCAGTAATGCTGTAGTCTGCACTGCCTGTCTCATTCCATAGAGCAGCACAGTATAGGTGAGCTGAGTGTGAATGGAATGCCAGAAAGACGGTTAAGTTATTTCTGATAACGTTGTCTTTGTACAGGTTTTCATACTGGGCAACATGTCCCATGTGAATTTCATTGACCCTAACCAGTTGAAATAACATACAACATGTGCACTGGCTGTTATGATAACTGCTCCATTTCACTGTTGGAAGCATAGTGCTTGTTGACTTTGCAGTGGTGTGGAATAAACCATGGAGTTAAATGTGTATTACAGAAATTTTTTTTATTGAGCTTCATGTGTTCTTCATGGCCCTAAAAATGCCTATAGAGTCCTGAAGTTTCAAAAGGAGACATGTTCTGAAAGGGCTAAAAAATACATGTAAAGTCTTGAAATTTCAAGAGGAAGATGGCCATATTACACATATATGATGTAAAATGTTCCTCCTTTCACAGGAACTGAGTATGACTTGTCAGTGTTCAAGCTGGCATGTATGTTATATTACCCATGGCTTTCAGTATTTTTGTTACATAACATACATAACCTTTTTTCTTTGTTGTAGATTAGGAACCTTAAGAATACTTGAAATAGTGTCCCATTAAGAAGCATACCAATAAATATAAGGAAGTAAGAGATTATGACTTACGTTATCTTGATTATACAAATACCTGGCAAGGCTTTAAAATGAACTACAGTGATAGTGCTGTACAATGAGTGAGAAGAACTGGGAAGTGCCGTTTTTGCATAAACAACATCAGTATAGTTATATGATCATTTAAAACTTAAAGGTTGTAACTGAAAGCATGAGTTATGCAGAGTTCAGTGAAGTGGTAGGCCCTAATGCCAAAAGATGTAATGATCATCATGTGTTACTTTTGAACCTACGGTCCTGTTTCTGTAGTAGCCAGTAAATAGCAATTCATATGCTCCTGTTAAAATCTGGGTGGAAATTTTGTTTATAAAGAAAGACCTTAAAATTTATGTGTTTCCATATTTATTCTATACATTATATTTTGTCTTGCTGAGGTAGCACTCTTTTGTAGTTTACTTTTCTTTCATCCAAAAGCAGTATTAATTCACCATTATTTGAGTCACATAGTCTGCAATATGAACGAGTTTCTTGTCACTCTGCTAATGTGAAGTTGCAGCTTAATTTGTTTTGCTGAAGTTATCCTTCTTAAAAATGCCGCTTGATAATAATTTGATAAATTATGCTTATAATGACAAGTCTGTACAACTCTTTATAAGTGAACACCAACATGGACAGACACATATTCAATCAAACTTGTAATGACAGAAGAATGATATATTCATGGCTTGAACCTGCAGGACATCATGAGTGCATGCAGCAAGCCTTTACCTTTGAACTCTCATGCAGGATAACATTTTCCTGTAAGTATATTGCATATAGTGTGTGCTAACCCCCAAATAGAAAGCCATTGTCCGTTTTTACAAAGCACATCATGTTGTATTTTTACAGGAGGAATGTTAAATTATTCAAAATGTAAGAATGCTGTTATTTAGAAACTTCTGTGTTGTATACAAACAAATATCTTATACCTATGTATAACATACCAATTTCAGTACCCTGGAAATCCTTCATTATATACTAATAAGTAGTTAATATTAAGGTCATTGTAACAGAAGGAAATATGTGACACAGTTTTGAGTGTTGAAAGTAATTAGTATTTTATCTTTGTAATTAAATTAAATACATGAATAAACAGCGGGTCTTCGCTGGTTTGCCCGCAAATGAAGTGATAGGACAGCAGTGCCCGAGGCTAATAGAATTAATGAATTGCTATAAAACACATAGTACACACTAAATACAATAAACTAAATCCCTTTGTAGTTCATTGTTTACGATATTCAACATACATGTAAATGTTAGACTGCTGAGTGTTTCCTCATCAAGGGAAGGGATCTACTGAAAACACAAAACTCTTATACAATAAGTGGTTTGGGATACATTTGTGAATAATAAAACTTTTAAGTGGGACACTGTACATTCTACTGAAGTGAGTATTGTATTACATGAGAGAGACAACTCTAGTTGCCCTTTAAGCACTCAAACCTCTTTAGGGTCCATTGTGCACCCACAATGTTGCTCAGCTCTTTAAGGACCTCAGTCTTAGCTAGATCCAAATTCTTCCAGATTGAAGCACTCTTAATATCCATCAGCTCTGCCCATACAGAAACAGAGGTCATAGATCTATACTGAACCAGATAGGGCACTGACATAATGCCCTCTACTTTTGATTTTTTCTTTATTCTGGCAGCAGGATATTTTATGCCCTCAGTCATTCACCAGCTGGGATATCAGGGTCCTCACAAATGGTCCTAGCTGGACCTGCCACTGAGGAGAGTACAACTGGAACTTTTTTAGGTCTTAAGAGGAAAGTTTTACAGCTCTACAGCTCTTGAGTGCACTGCATGAACATCTGTATTGTTACTCTATAATGAAGAAAAGTAAAAATAAGAAAGATAATACTTGTGTACAGGCTTCTTACAAAAGGTTGTTCACAGAGAAGACACAATTTTAGGAACAAGAGACATGTAAGACTGCAATTTATGATGTAAATCTCTTTCCTTCAGCATTCGATTTAATGATCTTGTGCTTTTCTGTCTTCCTTCTGTTGTATGTTGTAAAATATTCTGATGCTATAGTTGATTGTCAACATTCAGACTTGTGTCATCACAGTTTTAGAACAGTTTTCTGGAATGTACAAAAAGCTTAAAAGTATATAACTCATTCCGATTTGCTTAGGGTAGGATGCAAGCTTTGAAGTTGAGTATGAAGGATACAGATATAACCTTTAACCAGAAGTTAATTATATGGTTCCAGCATGAAACAGACACCTATTCAGTATAAACAAGATTGTGTGTTTATGTTATATATCTGCCATTGAAAGCCACTTGTATTATGGTTTGTTAATAGAAGAACATATTTTGGCTTTAACATGACACTGAGGTTGATGAAAGTAGTTAACAGTTGCAAAGTGTATGCAAAAGTTCATGAATAGATATGTCCATACACAAATTAATCTTGTCTAAAAGTCAGTATATGGACACTTTTATGACACAATGACACAGTTTTTACCTTCTGTTTTTAATTAAAGGTACCCATCTGGAGATGATTTTCATAAGTTGAAATGTTCGTGGTGTAAGAATTCTTGTGGTTTTTATTCAGCAGGTGTATAGGATATTTTCACCACAGGAAAAAGTGAACACCCTATACATATTTTATCAACACTGAGAAGTGCTGCTCTTTTGTGAATCTGCTTGTAGTGTGGCACACTGTGCTGTTGGCCAGGCTGTATGCTGATGCTCAGCCTGAGCTTCATAAATTTGGAGGATCAGAATGCCATGAGTGATTTGTGTGTATGTGTGTATAAAATTCTGTAGTGTTTTGACAGACTTTATTTTAGACAGGAGACAAATTGTACAGTTGATATAGTGTGTCATTAAAATGTGAATTATGTAATCTACGTCATAACTTAAAGGCTGTGATATTGGCTGTATTGACTTAGAGGCCATTTTGTGATTTGTACGGAATCTTTCTCGAACGACCGCATTGCCTGACTATCTTATCTCAGCCTGTTAATCAGAACCTTAGCTGTCATCTGCTGAGAAAAAAATAGTCTAGCATTATGGCTAATATGCTACATATAAATATTTACATGCATTTCTTACAGTAAATAAATTGTGTAAAAGAATATTGGTTTGTAGCATCATGTTGCATTGTATTTTCAGTTGTATTTATTTTTATCAGCATGACTTCTCTGTAGGTACTGTATGCGTTAATTATCTACTATATGTTTCGACCTCTCAGCCATTATCATGTATGCACCTTCACTGTTGGCTGCACTGCTCGCCTCATGCATTAGCTGATGGAAATAAATACAATTAATTTAAAAGAACTTGCCATCACAGTAGATGCTCAAAATGTCTCACTTCTGTTCTTAAACAAACTTACTTCAAGGAAACTGAAAAAAATTTTGGCATTGGTTTGAGTTCATTGACCTCAGTAAATGTAATTGTTTCCCAAATGTTGTGCTTAAGTGCATCCAGTGGGGATTATTTAAATACACTTTGTTACTTAGGTTTCCCCACTGACAAAAGTCACAGGGATGTAAGTCTGGGGACCTTGGAGGCCACATTCTGTGACTTAGCAGTCAATCTTCAAACCTCTCATTTAAAATATTAATGGAATAATTAGCAGAGTGTGCTGCAACGCCATCTTGCATAAAATAACATCTTTTTTCTTCTATAATTTTCTTACAAAATGCCAAAGAATGTCATTGACATACAACTTCGAATTGATAGTCTGTTCCAAAAGTATAGGACTTGCTGTTATTGTAGTAGTAGTAGTGGCACACCATGCATCAGTCTTCTGATCGTGAAGGGTGCATTTCAGATGTCTGCCCCAAATTAATGCTGGTCCAATACCTATCGTTCTGAGCATTGATATACCTGCTGAGAACCTGAACACGAGGAAACTTACTGTGAAACTTTCTTTTACATGAATTATATGAATTATTTTCTCACATAAATATTTCACAGAAAAAAGAACTGCTGTTCAAGTGTATATTTTGCTTTGTAAATTCAATACTGTAAATGAGAACATGAAACAAAGTTCAGAATTATCTTGAGGAACAGAAACACAAAGAGAACTGAAGCACATTAGTGAGTCATTTGCAGCTGCAGTGATAGTACAAGATAAACAGCAACAAAGACATCATATAATAACATGGCTGACCACCTCTCTGCTGTTCCATTTACTTTTTAAAGCACGTTCAGCTGCGAGTTGTAAGTTTTTCTCACCACCAGGTGAGCCCATCGAGAAAGACTCTGTATTATGTGCTGTGTGATTTTTAACACCTAAGGACTCGTGGATTATACTGAGTATCACAAACACATTTAAAAAACCATAATTTCTGTTCTAAATCTTTCTAACAAATATTAGTGTCTGTAATTTCCACTTATTCCATTTTTATTTTTTCTGTGAATGGAATGATATTTTAGAGTACATAATTTTGCAAATAATTTGTGACTTGAAACTGATTTCATATATCTTTGTTATGTAGCTACAGTTTCTTCTCCAGTCCGGTTGTAGAAATTAAATAGCAGTCATAACTTCAGAGTTTTAACATCATCATACATGATCAAAATTTGCTAATGCACAATCCATTTGGCTTGTAATTAATAATCTTGATTTCTCCAAGTGTTTGTACTGTTGAAACATGGCTGAGATGTGTAGAAACTCTGAACTTAACAGCTGGCTATGTTTAGATAAAATTGAATGAAGGAAGTAATGATCTAAGATAGAAATGTTAGGTGGGTTGTTGAGCTCAGTCATCAGAATTGTGTACGTTTATAATGAATGGTGTTATGACTACCATGTGTTGTAATAAGATATGCCATTTCCTATCAGTCCTGTATGATACTGGCACAGTTTTTATATAGCAAGAAGTGAGAGTTTGTGGCTATGAATTCTAGCTGTGTAAAGTGCTAATATATATTGCACATGTGTAATTGTGCTTCAGTCTCTGAAACTACAGCAAGTGGGGAGTCTTGATATAAGAAAGCTCATTTTCTGCGATGAAGCAAACTGCAGTGAACAGTGTGAACTCACATTAAGTAGACTGCAGAATGGTGGGATGAGACAGAAGGAAGATGTAAAGTGTCACTGTCAAGATTTTTGTCTTTTCTCTGTAAATTGTAAATGCAGCTCAAAAAATGATGCAATGATGTATGAATGAAATTATACCTAAAATTAATACGGTGCTATTACGTATGAACATTGTTGGTTTTCTGTGAAAACGTCTTTATTGCTGTAAGTGTGAATACATTCAGCTTTGTTTCTCATGATTTATTGATTAGTCATTTACATATAATATGAATAGCGTGTTGATTACAGCACTTCTCCTTGGATCAGTATTTTTTTAAACTTGACAAAATAGACTGCAGTAATATTGAACATAAGATGACAAATATTCTCGTAATTATACAAAATATATATGGTAATAATAACCAAAACTTGAATGTCCCTTGTTACACGTAGAATTTGAAATGGTTCCAACTAATGGTAAGTCCACATAAACAAAATTTAGAAACTCTAACTCAGTTGCAAACAATTTTACCGATATTAAATTCATATTATTAACAGATTTTGTATGCCTGTTTACCACAGTCTTTAAACTGATTTTAATTAATTTTCAAACTGATTTTTAAACAGAATAAGGGTAGTAAACTACTATTATAATCTGTATGTAATAATTTGTCTGCAGTTGTAATTTATATAAAACGTAAGTGAAATCAGTCCAGGTGATGAATCCACCATCAGGAAATGGTAAACCAAGCATTTTGTATGAATAACACAAGTTTCTTTTGTACATATGTATCTTTTTAACTTTGTGAATTACCTGCCACTTGAAAGAAAAAAAAATAACATACAGAGGTTTTTCTTTTGTTTACAAAGTACCACATTTTCCTGCCCTGTTACACAAATCTGTACTGTGGAGATTCTTATTCATGTAGCCATTTATTTTAGAAACCTTTATTCATCCTTTGAGCTGGTCATAATTCCATTGGTAAAGAAGTAGACAAAATGTGTGGACTGCTGTTTAGAATACTATTTTAATTCACATTAACAACATGTGTGAAATGTGCCACACAGATCGTGTATAATCCTTTTAAATTGTATTTGCAAATAAGACTGTGTAGTCCATTTTTAATGGCCTGAGGAAATTTGGAATCTATATCCCCATTGATATTAAGGAAATTAAATTTATTGCATATTGACAGTGCCCAGAGCTAACTTACATATTGCTGATAACTGTCATGTTACTTTTGATAAATATTTCAAAAGTAATGGAATAATAATATGCCCTTATTTATAAACATTATGAACACAGTTATGGAATCACAGATTTACTTATTCTGAGGTTGTTTTACAATAATGAATATTTTTAAATAATTGCTACTTTCATATTTTACTTACTGCTGCAGTAAATCCATAGAAAATTAATGTTTGTCGTATCTGCGAGGCAGTACATACTGGGTAAAAGAAGTGCGCAGAAGTAACCTCAAAGGACTGTAAATATGGTTTTCATTGTACACTCAGTCTTAGAAATACTAGTTATTGTGAACCTCATAGGGAATGGGGGATGAAGTAAACAACCATGTCAAAGACATTTTGTAAAGGAAATGTGATAGTTTTAACAATTTGTCGCCTAGAAATCCGATGAGTGTTAATCAGGGCAAACTCTTGTTCAAGATGCTGCAGTTAAAATAGTATAAAATAATAACAATAACAACAACAGCAGTTGTGGATTATGACAAACTGAGCTATCAAGTTAACAATTTTTCAAACTTCTTTGTTGAGTCCTGTGGTTTGCCGTGGTGTTGATTGTGCGTGGTATGTTCACATTCCTCAGTGTTATTTAAAAAAATCAACCTTTATACCATACTCATGTGGATGTGTTTTTAATATGCTAATGTTAAACAGGAGGGTAAGAGAAACCATTTTAGAACTGTGCACGGCTTACAAGTTAAACTGGTTATGAAATCACTTCGACTTTCTTTTTTGCAACCCCCGAAACAATTAAAATAACACGAAAGTCTTTAAGAAGGAGACTTCTGCTGGAATTTACTTGTCCAAATAATAGCTGTACATAAATCTGTTTACGGGTTATTTTAAAGAAACAGAAAAGGTGATATTAATAAAACTATTGTATATATTAAGGGATGATAACATTCACAACTTTCTTCATAAAGGAAGGAACGTACAGTACATGCAGATTTGTATTTGTGTAAATAGTTGTCTTAATGCAGAGTGTGAAAGAATAAAACTTTCAGCCATCGAACTTATTAATTCTCACAGCAAATTTGCAGCCCATCTCCTACCCCAATTTTCTTATATCCTGTTTACAGTGCCACTGAAGTTATATCATATCAAAGAAAAATGTGATATGACTATTATTATTTTAAGTCATTACCTATAGAGGGTAGTAGTTAATAGTTAAAATTTGAAAAAGATTTTACAGTGTCCAGACTAAGGGCTATATTTTGTTTAGCCCAAAATTAAGTTTCTTAACCATCAAGAATAACTGGAAATTTAGTATGTAAATATGTTTTCAACATTTTGTTTGTTGAAATTATGTCTGCTTTGGAGGAGTAGCTACAGGTCCTGTTACTTATGGCTACACTGCAGCAGTACATATGAAATCATGCACGACATCCTGAGCAATTAGTACATTTATGATGCATGTGAGCACCAAACTCCTGTATATGAGGAATGACAAATAACTACATTCTGTAAAAGAAGTTACATTGTCACTAGTTTTGGTGTTTGCTTTCTGACTGTATATGATTTCCAACGTCTGTGCCCAGAAACATAGCCGGAAGTCATTTTCAAAATGTCCTTTCACTATTGTCATCATACTGCTCTGAATGTCTTCATACAATTCAAAATGAAACCCTCAGAGGATTTTTGTTTTCTGGAATGTAGATAAGTCACGTGGGCAAGTAAGTGACTGCAGTGGATGTTCTAATACTTGCCAAGAATTGTTTCACAGAAAGTGCTTCTTGGAAAGGCATACTGTCATGATTTCAAAGTACACTTGTCTGTTCAAAGATTAATGTTTTCTGATAAATGCATTGTTCTGAATGTTCAAAATTTGAAGGTAGAATGCCCAATTGACTTTTGCTGGAACAGATTTATAATGGATAATTTCATTGGCATCAAAAAGTGATCAGCATTATTCTGACCTTTCATTTTGACATCTGAGTTTTCTTTTCTTATCTTTCTTCCCAGATGAGAGACTGGACTTTTCTGTTTGACACACTGATGTGTTGTTTGTGGGTTAGAAGTTAACTGCAAATGTAACGCTTATCACGAATAACTTTTTTTAATGTAATGTTCGTCCAGTAAGTTTGTTCGAAGGCCTGAGCAAATTTCCTTTCTCATTTTGTAGCAAAACTAAAGAAAACAGTGCAACCAAAAAATCTGATTCCAGTAACTTTACTACAAAACTACTGGATCATGTCACACAATCCACTGTGAAAAATCTCACCAGTATTACCAGTTGCACAAAAATATCAGCCTGGTTTTATTAAATATCGTACTTCTTTCATATTGTCACTTCTTTTGGTTTTATCTTGAACTGTTTTCTAATTAAGACATTTTGGGAATAGTACTCAGCACCTAGGGTAGCAGTGTGAAGACATTTACTTACTTCATTTACTGAAGTATTTTATGGGTTTGTAAAAGAACTGTAATGTATATCATAAGTAATAATACTCCAGTATGAAGGAAAGAAAGGCATACAGCTACAGTATATGAGAACCATAACCTTTTAATATAGGAAGCATACTCTTGGAGATATATTTGTTCTCCTGTATGGAAATTATGAAAAAGTTGATGTAAGGGGAGAGATAAATATGTATTTTATTACAATAAGTCTTCTAAATGGCAATGTTTAAACCAATGTCAAACATGAATCCAGCCCTTACTTTTGTTATCATCATCAACAAAAACAACTATTTTCCATGCTAATTCTGTATTTCGGCATATGGTTATTAAGTAAGCACATACACAAGTAAAGAACACTGCTTTCAAAAAATATAATGGAGAACTTCATTCCAAGCTTGCCAGTAGTTTTTAAAATTTTATTTGAGATGACAGCTCCAGAGAAAAAAACAAATGTTCTCATATTTCATAGATGAGTTTCATTCTTTGGTAAAGGTTAACTAGGTTGATACTGAAATAAAGAGGACAGCATTTACAACTATTATTAATATTGGTTAAACTTTTTTTTTGGAAACCGTTATTTTTTATTTCTGTAGAGAGTTTTCCATATGTCTTATTCATCTCTCTTTCTTTGTCCTTTTAAGATTTCATATTGTTGGGATTCTATCTTCTACAGCTGTTTCTCGATTTACACATATTGTATTTATGCATTTATCACCTTAACACTTTCATAATTTGTGTGGACCTTTTTTGAAAAGGGACAGAAAGCATTAAATCATACTAACGTCAACACTGTCAGCAGTGGTTAGTTCTTGGGAATATACATACATCAGTGTTTCAGAGTATTCACAAGTGTGCAACTGGCACTGAATATAAAACTTGTCAAACAACAGTCACAAGACAATCACAGATAAAATCGCAGAAACATCAATTCAACCATAGTTAAAATCTAAACTGAATACCTCAAATAAATAGATACAATGTTACACATACAATTATACCAACAAGATAATTAGCAGTACGTAATAATTATCCTTCCTTAACTTAAACTTACACTTAATGTCTATATTGATGCCTACTGTGGGACATCCATCAGTCAGCATGCACTCCCCTTCTATTCCTTAGCTGTTGATCCCGACAGAAGAGCAAAAATTCATCAACAGTATATGACGGATTATGTATTAGGACATCTCTTATTTCATTTATAAACTGTTTTTTATCATGTACTAAGTTAGATAAATATCCGGGCAGACTGTTAAATATTTTTATACTCATGCAATGGACCCCTTTCTGCCTCATTGCAAGATGTGATTGTAGGACATGTAAATTTCTTTCGTGTCTTGTTGGTCTCTCATAAATTGAATAATTAAAAGTAAAATACTCCAAGTTATTATAAAAGTCATCAGAGATAAAATATATTGAGACACCAATGTTAATATATTTAACTTTATAAATGCTGGCCTATATGACACTCTATGTTTCATCCCCATTATTATTCTAATAGTCTTCTTTTGTAAGAGAAAGATCTTCTTGGCCTCTGACGAATTACCCCAAAAAACTATTCCATATCTCATGAGTGAATGAAAGTATGCATGATATATCATTTTAAGTGTTGTAACATTACTGTATGGTTTCATAATTCGTATTGCATAACATGCCTTTCCCAATCTGGGTAACAATGATTCAACCTGTGTCTTCCAATTCAAGCACTTATCAATTTCAATGCCCAAAAATTTAATATGAGTTCCCTCTTTTAATAATTCATCATTAAACTTTAAATGTACAGGCATATTGTCACGATCGATTGTTTCAAATTTTAACACTTTAGTTTTCCTCAAGTTTAGGGCTAAGCCATTGTATTTAAACCACTGACTTAAGGAATTTAATGTACGTTTAGACCTTTCTTGAATTTCATCGATATTAAAACCCGACACTAATATACTTGTATCATCGGCACACAACAATGACTTATTGTCAGTACACAATGCTGACGGCAGGTCATTAATATATAAAAGGAACAACAAAGGACCCAAAATCGAGCCCTGTGGCACTCCATATTTGATGGTTCCCCAGTCTGAACAGCATTTACCATTTTCATCATTATAGAGTTCAACTCTTTGTCTTCTATTTTCCAGATACGACTGCAACCATATTTTTATTTTACCACCAATGCCAATGGCGACGAGTCAGGAGCAGGAAGATGCAGGTTGTGAGGAAAACAATACGTGCATAAAATATAAAATTGCAGAAGGCGTATGCATAAACCGAGAACATTATATTAGTGAGAGTATAATTGTGGATAAAACGGCATTAGTGAATCTACAAGATGATATAAAGAAATTAAGTAGTATGTTACAGTTAGCCATGAGAAGTTCGGGAGAAGAGGTTATGCAACATAAAATTAATACGATGCTAATAAAGATGGCTAGTATTATTGAGGATTCTCCAAGAACCAAAGAACAAAATGTGGAGTGGATAGAAGCGAAAAAAGGAAAATCCAAAATCATCAGGAAACAATATGATCAGTATGCGATCCCAGTTATCAACAACCGATACGCAATGTTGGAAAACCATGTAGAAGATTGTGAAAACTCATCTTTAGTCCGAGAATTCAAATCATCATTTGGTAAAGTGGAAAGAGGTAAAAAAAAAAAGAGGTGTGAAAGAAAC